>NW_028270189.1:3161359-3168043 GCF_037043375.1 Chiloscyllium plagiosum
AGACACACACACAAACCCACACACACACACACACACCCACACAGACACACACACCCACAGACACAGACACAGACACATACAGCTGGGCCTTGGCTAGAGTGGCCTGGGACAGGCAGGGACAGTCAGAACATCTCCCCCCAACACACACACACACTCCCACACACACACTCCCACACACACAGACACACACACACACACACAACCCCAACACACACACACACACACACACACTCCCCCCCACACACACACACACTCCCACACACACACTCCCACACACACAGACACACACACACACAACCCCAACACACACACACACACACACACTCCCCCCCACACACACACACACACTCCCACACACACACTCCCACACACACAGACACACACACACACAACCCCAACACACACACACACCCCCACACACACACAGACACACACACTCCCACACATACACACACCCACACACACACTCACACACACAGACAAACACACCCCCACACAGACACACACACACACACCCACACACACCCCCACACACACACACCCACACCCACACACACACACAGACACACACACACAGACACATACAGCTGGGCCTTGGCTAGAGTGGCCTGGGACAGGCAGGGACAGTCAGAGCATCTCCCCCCAACACACACACACACACACACACTCCCCCACACACACACACACTCCCACACACACACTCCCACACACACACACACACACAACCCCAACACACACACACACACACACTCCCACACACACACACACACTCTCACACACACAGACACCCCACACACACACAGACACACACACTCCCACACACTCACACACATACACACACCCACACACACACTCACACACACAGACAAACACACCCCCACACAGACACACACACACACAGACACACACACACACACCCACACACACACCTACACACACAGACACAGACACACACACACACTCCCACACACACACACCCACACAGACACACACACACACACTCCCACACACAGCCACACACACACACACCCACACAGACACACACACACACACTCCCACACACAGCCACACACACACACACACACAGACACAAACACCCACACACACACACACACACCCACACACACACAGACACATACAGCTGGGCCTTGGCTAGAGTGGCCTGGGACAGGCAGGGACAGTCAGAGCATCTACCCCCAACACCCACACACACCCACACACACACCCCACACACACACACACACACACACACACACACCCCACACACACACCCACACGCACACTCCCACACACACACAGACACACACACCCCCCACACACACACACCCACACACACACACCCCACATACACACACACCCACACACACACTCCCACACACACAGACACACACACACCCCACACACACACACACACACAAACACGCCCCCACACAGACAGACACACACACACAGATAAACACCCCCACACAGACACACACACACACAGACCCCCCCACACACAGAGACACACTCACACACAGACACCCACACCCACACACAAACCCCACACACACACCAACACACACAGACACACACACACACAGACCCCCCACACACAGACACACACCCACACACACACGGACACACCCACCCACACACACACACACACACACACACACCCCCACACACACCCAGACACACACATACACACGCGGACACACCCACCCACACACAACACACACGCAGACATACACACACAGACACACTCACACAGACACACCCACATACCCACAGACACACACACACAGAAACACACAGACATACACACACAGACACACACCCACTCTCACACACACCCACACACACAGACACACCCACACACAGACACACACACCCACAGACACAGACACTCAGACACAGACACACGGACCCTCACACACACCCACACACACCCTCACACACACACCCACACACACAGACACACACACAGACACACACGAACACACCCACACACAGATCCCCACACACTCTCACACGTACACACACACACACCCACACACACATACCCACACACACTCAGACACACCCATACACACACACACACACTCACAGACACACCCACACCCACACACAGACACTCACACCCACCCACACAATCACACACACTCAGACACACACTACACACCCACTCACACACACACCCACACACAGACCCACACACACACACACCCCCACACACGCAATCACACTCACACACTCACAGACACACACTCATACACACAGACACACACACAGACATACACAGACACACACACACAGACACACACACACACTCACAGACACACTCACAGACACACACACAGACACAGACACACCCACACACACATACTCACAGACACACACTCGCACTCACACACACATACTCACAGACGCACACACTCCCACACACATACACAGTCACAGACACACACTCTCACACACACACACACCCATTCACTCACACACACAGACACACACTCGCGCACACACACACTCACACACACACAGCCACACACAACCACACACACACATTCAGACACACACTCGCACACACACTCACACACATACACACTCACACACACTCTCACTTACACACACTCTCACTCACACTCACATACACAGACACACACACACAGACGCACTCACACACACAGACACACACACCCACACAAAACACCCACACCCACACAACCACACACACACCCATACCCACACCCACACACAGACAACCACACATCCACCCATACCCACACCCACACAGACAACCACACACCCACCCATACCCACACCCACACCCACACCCCACACACCCACCCATACCCACACCCACACACAGACAACCACACACCCACCCATACCCACACACCCACCCACACCCACACCCACACACAGACAACCACACACCCATACCCACACCCACACACCCGCCCATACCCACACCCACCCACAGACAACCACACACCCATACCCACACCCACACACCCACCCATACCCACACCCACCCACAACCACACACCCACCCATACCCACAACCACACACCCCCCCATACCCACACCCACACCTACACACACACCCCACACACCCGCCCATACCCACACCCACACACCCACCCATACCCACACCCACACCCACACAGACAGACACACCCACCCATACCCACACCCACACCCACACACAGACAACCACACACCCACCCATACCCACACCCACCCACAGACAACCACACACCCACCCATACCCACACCCACACCCACACCCCACACACACCCACACACAGACAACCACACACCCATACCCACATCCACACACCCACCCATACCCACACCCACACACATACCCCACACACCCACCCATACCCACCCACAACCACACACCCACCCATACCCACCCACAACCACACACCCACCCATACCCACACACAGACAACCACACACCCACCCACACCCACACCCACCCACAGACAATCACACACCCACCCATACCCACACCCACACACATACCCCACACACCCACCCATACCCACCCACAACCACACACCCACCCATACCCACACACAGACAACCACACACCCACCCATACCCACACCCACACCTACACACACACCCCACACACCCACCCATACCCACACCCACCCACAGACAACTACACACCCACCCATACCCACACCCACACCTACACACACACCCCACACACCCACCCATACCCATACCCACACCCACACATACACCCCACACACCCACCCAAACCCACACCCACACCACCCACACAGCTCGTTACATGGTGTACAAACCAGCCTGAGTATACCCTCGAAACCAACAATTAGATATGGACTGGAACTCCCACCCGGGGAGCTGTAATTCTGTTTATAAACCCCCCTGAACCCCTCGATTAGATTCCAGTCTGTAACTCCCCCCCGGGGTATCTGTTATTCTGTATATAACCCACCCCGAACCCCTCGATTAGATTCCAGTCTGTAACTCCCTCCCGGGTATCTGTTATTCTGTATATAAACCACCCCGAACCCCTCGATTAGATTCCAGTCTGTAACTCCCTCCTGGGGTATCTGTTATTCTGTATATACACCACCCCGAACCCCTCGATTAGATTCCAGTCTGTAACTCCCTCCCGGGGTATCTGTTATTCTGTATATAAACCCCACCCCGAACCCTTCGATTAGATTCCAGTCTGTAACCCCTCCCGGGGAGCTGTTATTCTGTATATAAACCACCCCGAGCCCCTCGATTAGATTCCAGTCTGTAACTCCCTCCCGGGTATCTGTTATTCTGTATATAAACCACCCCGAACCCCTCGATTAGATTCCAGTCTGTAACCCCTCCCCGGGGAGCTGTTATTCTGTATATAAACCTCCCCGAGCCCCTCGATTAGATTCCAGTCTGTAACTCCCTCCCGGGGAGCTGTTATTCTGTATATAAACCACCCCCGAACCCCTCGATTAGATTCCAGTCTGTAACCCCTCCCGGGGAGCTGTTATTCTGTAAACCACCCCGAGCCCCTCGATTAGATTCCAGTCTGTAACTCCCTCCCGGGTATCTGTTATTGTGGATATAATCTTCATACTGAACCCCTCGATTAGATTCCAGTCTGTAACTCCCTCCCGGGTATCTGTTATTCTGTATATAAACCTCCCCCCGAACCCCTCGATTAGATTCCAGTCTGTAACTCCCTCCCGGGGTATCTGTTATTCTGTATATAAACCACCCCGAGCCCCTCGATTAGATTCCAGTCTGTAACTCCCCCCCGGGGTATCTGTTATTCTGTATATAAACCACCCCGAGCCCCTCGATTAGATTCCAGTCTGTAACTCCCTCCCAGGTATCTGTTATTCTGTATATACACCACCCCAAACCCCTCAATTAGATTCCAGTCTGAAACTCCCTCCCGAGTATCTGTTATTCTGTATATACACCACCCCAAACCCCTCGATTAGTTTCCAGTCTGTAACTCCCTCCCAGGTATCTGTTATTCTGTATATACACCACCCCAAACCCCTCGATTAGATTCCAGTCTGAAACTCCCTCCCGAGTATCTGTTATTCTGTATATAAACCATCCTGAACCCCTCGATTAGATTCCAGTCTGTAACTCCCTCCCGAGTATCTGTTATTCTGTATATAAACCATCCTGAACCCCTCGATTAGATTCCAGTCTGTAACTCCCTCCCGGGTATCTGTTATTGTGGATATAATCTTCATACTGAACCCCTCGATTAGATTCCAGTCTGTAAGTCCCTCCCAGGTATCTGTTATTCTGTATATAAACCACCCCGAACCCCTCGATTAGATTCCAGTCTGTAACTCCCTCCCAGGTATCTGTTAGTCTGTATATACACCACCCCAAACCCCTCGATTAGATTCCAGTCTGTAACTCCCTCCCGGGTATCTGTTATTGTGGATATAATCTTCATACTGAACCCCTCGATTAGATTCCAGTCTGTAAGTCCCTCCCAGGTATCTGTTATTCTGTATATAAACCACCCCGAACCCCTCGATTAGATTCCAGTCTGTAACTCCCTCCCAGGTATCTGTTATTCTGTATATACACCACCCCAAACCCCTCGATTAGATTCCAGTCTGAAACTCCCTCCCGAGTATCTGTTATTCTGTATATAAACCACCCCGAGCCCCTCGATTAGTTTCCAGTCTGTAACTCCCTCCCAGGTATCTGTTATTCTGTATATACACCACCCCAAACCCCTCGATTAGATTCCAGTCTGAAACTCCCTCCCGAGTATCTGTTATTCTGTATATAAACCATCCTGAACCCCTCGATTAGATTCCAGTCTGTAACTCCCTCCCGGGTATCTGTTATTCTGTATATACACCACCCCAAACCCCTCGATTAGTTTCCAGTCTGTAACTCCCTCCCGGGGTATCTGTTATTCTGTATATAAACCACCCCGAACCCCTCGATTAGATTCCAGTCTGTAACTCCCTCCCGGGGTATCTGTTATTCTGTATATAAACCATCCTGAACCCTCGATTAGATTCCAGTCTGTAACTCCCTCCCGGGTATCTGTTATTCTGTATATACACCACCCCAAACCCCTCGATTAGTTTCCAGTCTGTTACTCCCTCCCGGGGTATCTGTTATTCTGTATATAAACCACCCCGAACCCCTCGATTAGATTCCAGTCTGTAACTCCCTCCCAGGTATCTGTTATTCTGTATATAAACCACCCCGAGCCCCTCGATTAGATTCCAGTCTGTAACTCCCTCCCCGGGGTATCTGTTATTCTGTATATAAACCACCCCGAACCCCTCGATTAGATTCCAGTCTGTAACTCCCTCCCGGGGAGCTGTTATTCTGTATATAAACCTCCCCGAGCCCCTCGATTAGATTCCAGTCTGTAACTCCCTCCCAGGTATCTGTTATTCTGTATATAAACCACCCCGAACCCCTCGATTAGATCCCAGTCTGTAACTCCCTCCCAGGTATCTGTTATTCTGTATATAAACCACCCCGAACCCCTCGATTAGATCCCAGTCTGTAAGTCCCTCCCGGGTATCTGTTATTCTGTATATACTCCCCCCCCCGAGCCCCTCGATTAGCTCCTAGACTCTAACTCCCTCCGTTTGGTGTTGAAGCCCCCCCACCCCCACCTACCCTGTCCTTTTCACTTTACCCACCTCCTGCTCAGCGACCTGA
>NW_028270189.1:3394634-3472134 GCF_037043375.1 Chiloscyllium plagiosum
CACAGGAGCCATTCAGCCCTAACTAACCCCCCAATGCTGTACACAGGAGGCCATTCAGCCCCAACTAACCCCCCTCAATCCTGTACACAGGAGGCCATTCAGCCCTAACTAACCCCCTCAATCCTGTACACAGGAGGCCATTCAGCCCTAACTAACCCCCCCCAATGCTGTACACAGGAGGCCATTCAGCCCCAACTAACCCCCCCCACCAATCCTGTACACAGGAGGCCATTCAGCCCCAACTAACCCCCCCACCAATCCTGTACACAGGAGGCCATTCAGCCCCAACTAACCCCCCCACCAATCCTGTACACAGGAGGCCATTCAGCCCTAACTAACCCCCCCCCCAATGCTGTACACAGGAGGCCATTCAGCCCTAACTAACCCCCCCCCCCCCCAATGCTGTACACAGGAGGCCATTCAGCCCTAACTAACCCCCCTCAATGCTGTACACAGGAGGCCATTCAGCCCCAACTAACCCCCCCCCACCCCCCAATGCTGTACACAGGAGGCCATTCAGCCCTAACTAACCCCCCCCAATGCTGTACACAGGAGGCCATTCGGCCCCAACTAACCCCCCCCTCAATGCTGTACACAGGAGGCCATTCAGCCCCAACTAACCCCCCCTCAATCCTGTACACAGGAGGCCATTCAGCCCCAACTAACCCCCCCTCAATGCTGTACACAGGAGGCCATTCAGCCCCAACTAACCCCCCCTCAATCCTGTACACAGGAGGCCATTCAGCCCCAACTAACCCCCCCTCAATCCTGTACACAGGAGGCCATTCAGCCCCAACTAACCCCCCCCTCAATGCTGTACACAGGAGGCCATTCGGCCCTAGCTAACCTCTGGGTGGACCAGGCCAGCGGGACCTGGTCTGACCCCCTCCCCGGGCTCAGGGCCGCCCCCAGAGTCACCGCCGCCGCCAGGAGCCGGGTCGCCGCCGCCGCCGCCATTGCGCTTCCTCCCTCCGCACCGGGACCCGCCCCCTCCTCCTGTCAATCTAAACCCTCCGGGCCTCCCATTGGACCGCCTGTCGCCCCTACCCTCGTCGCTATTGGTCCCTTCGCCCGTCCGTCACACCGACACGCTCACTTCCCATTGGCCGCCTTTGTCCACTCCCCGTCACCCTACCCCCGCCATTGGACAGAACCGTCAGCTACCCCCCGCCCCGGATCCCCTCTATTGGCTCACACCCTCCGTCAATCGTCGGCTCGGATCTCTATTGGTTCGCATTTGCGAATGCCCGCCCCGCCCTTGTCACGAGGACCTCTACCCCGCCCCCCCATCGGTCTGTCTATGGTCCATTGGTTGGTTCCTCTGTCGGTCATCAGTACCTTCGACCTATTGGTCATACCGTCCACATGTAATTACGCAATTACGTGCCAATCAGCGCGGATACTTTCCCCCATTGGTCGGGTTGTCTCCGCCCCCCAACTTCCCATTCGTAATGCTCCTGTCAATCAGCCTGCGGTATTCTCCCATTGGTTGGGCAGTCCTCGCGCCGCGCTTTCCCCCATTCGTGTCTACCCTTCGCTTCGGTTATCTGATTGGTCAGACCCACAGCAACAGCCACGCCCCCTTCATTTCTCGCGCTCCTGTCAGTCATTACGTCCGCTTCTCCGATTGGTGAATCCCTTGCCCAGGCGCCCCTGTCTCCATTGGTCGCCGTGCTGTCGATCATCCGGCTTTTCTCTCCCACTGGCCGGATCGCAGACTCACACCCCCGACCCCCGGCCAATCGTTCGGCTCCGTCTTGACCACCCTCGCCGACCCGCTGACGTCGCAGACTCACGTGAGGAACTCGTGACGCCACGGGCGGGGCCACCTGTCCATCAACATCCGGACCCACGTGGGGTCTGGAGCCCTCCTGTGCGTTCGATTGGTGGAGACGACTGTCCATCTATTGCTGCACACTCTCCGCCCCGCCTCAGGGGCTGGCCCCGCCCCACCACGTGATCTCTCGCACCGCCCGCCCACGGGTTCGAGTCCCGCTCCCGCCCAAGGCCATTCAGCCCGTCAACCCCCTGCAAAAATCCCCTGTATTTCAATCTGGTCAGATCTATTCCCCCTGCACCACCGCTCCCTCAGAGTCATAGAGACGCACAGGATGGAAACAGACCCTTCGGCCCGTCTCATTTTTGCTGACCCAGATATCCTACCCAGTCCCATTTCGAAACCAGGGGGGACAGACAGCACAGAAACAGACCCTTCGGTCCATCTCATCAGATTCTGACCCACATGTTCTAAGCCATTTCGAAGCGAAAGGGATGTACAGCACCAAAAAAAGACCCTTCGGTCCATCTAATTCATGCTGACCCAGATATCCTACCCAGTCCCATTTCGGAACCAGGGGGACAGACAGCACAGAAACAGACCCTTCGGTCCATCTCATCCATTCTGACCCACATGTTCTAAATTAATCTTGTCTTACTGGCCCACGTTCTTCTGGAACCTTCCCATCCATGTCCCCGGGAGCTGATCTCCGTTGGTGGGGTCTGTTTGTCGTTGGCGAAGGATGGAGTGATATATCCGCAGGTCGGTGGGTTGGGGAATGGCCTCCAAGCGCATCTCCTCCACCCCCCCCAGCACCTCTGCCCTTGAACCCCAACCCTCCAATCGGAACATTTTAAATTGCCATGCTAAATTGTCCCGTAGTGCCCAGGGATGTGTAGGTTAGGGTGGATTGGCCGTGCTAAATTGTCCCGTAGTGCCCAGGGATGTGCGGGTTAGGGTGGATTGGCCGTGCTAAATTGTCCCTGTAGTGCCCAGGGATGTGCAGGTTAGGGTGGATTGGCCGTGCTAAATTGTCCCGTAGTGCCCAGGGATGTGCGGGTTAGGGTGGATTGGCCGTGCTAAATTGTCCCTGTAGTGCCCAGGGATGTGCAGGTTAGGGTGGATTGGCCGTGCTAAATTGTCCCCGTAGTGCCCAGGGATGTGCATGTTAGGGTGGATTGGCCGTGCTAAATTGTCCCGTAGTGCCCAGGGATGTGCAGGTTAGGGTGGATTGGCCGTGCTAAATTGTCCCCGTAGTGCCCAGGGATGTGCAGGTTAGGGTGGATTGGCCGTGCTAAATTGTCCCGTAGTGCCCAGGGATGTGCAGGTTAGGGTGGATTGGCCGTGCTAAATTGTCCCCGTAGTGCCCAGGGATGTGCAGGTTAGGGTGGATTGGCCATGCTAAATTGTCCCCGTAGTGCCCAGGGATGTGCAGGTTAGGCTGGATTGGCCGTGCTAAATTGTCCCGTAGTGTCCAGGGCTGTGCAGGTTAGGGTGGATTGGCCATGCTAAATTGTCCCCGTAGTGCCCAGGGATGTGCAGGTTAGGGTGGATTGGCCGTGCTAAATTGTCCCCGTAGTGCCCAGGGATGTGCAGGTTAGGGTGGATTGGCCCGTGCTAAATTGTCCCCGTAGTGCCCAGGGATGTGCAGGTTAGGGTGGGATTGGCTGTGCTAAATTGTCCCCGTAGTGCCCAGGGATGTGCAGGTTAGGGTGGATTGGCCGTGCTATATTGTCCCCGTAGTGCCCAGGGATGTGCAGGTTAGGGTGGATTGGCCGTGCTAAATTGTCCCGTAGTGCCCAGGGATGTGCAGGTTAGGGTGGATTGGCCGTGCTAAATTGTCCCCGTAGTGCCCAGGGATGTGCAGGTTAGGGTGGATTGGCCGTGCTAAATTGTCCCCGTAGTGCCCAGGGATGTGCAGGTTAGGGTGGATTGGCCGTGCTAAATTGTCCCCGTAGTGCCCAGGGATGTGCAGGTTAGGGCGGATTGTCCGTGCTAAATTGTCCCCGTAGTGCCCAGGGATGTGCAGGTTAGAGTGGATTGGCCGTGCTAAATTGTCCCCGTAGTGCCCAGGGATGTACAGGTTAGGGTGGATTGGCCGTGCTAAATTGTCCCCGTAGTGCCCAGGGATGTGCAGGTTAGGGTGGATTGGCCGTGCTAAATTGTCCCCGTAGTGCCCAGGGATGTGCAGGTTAGGGTGGATTGGCCGTGCTAAATTGTCCCCGTAGTGCCCAGGGATGTGCAGGTTAGGATGGGATTGGCCATGCTAAATTGTCCCCGCAGTGCCCAGGGATGTGCAGGTTAGGGTGGATTGGCCGTGCTAAATTGTCCCCGTAGTGCCCAGGGATGTGCAGGTTAGGATGGGATTGGCCATGCTAAATTGTCCCCGTAGTGCCCAGGGATGTGTAGGTTAGGGTGGATTGGCCGTGCTAAATTGTTCCCGTAGTGCCCAGGGATGTACGGGTTAGGGTGGGATTGGCCGTGCTAAATTGTCCCCGTAGTGCCCAGGGATGTACGGGTTAGGGTGGGATTGGCCGTGCTAAATTGTCTCGGTAGCGTTAGGTGAAGGGGTAAACGTCGGGGATTGGGTCCGGGCAGGTAGCTCTTCGGAGGGTCAGTGTGGACCCTGTTGGGCCGAAGGGCCTGTTTCCACCCTGTAAGGAATCTAATGAAAACAGTGACTTCCCAACGCCTGGCTCATGGAGGCGAAAAGGAGTAAGTGAGCACTGCAGACGCCGGAGATCAGAGCTGAAAAATGTTGCTGGGCCTTTCCTGCTGCGATTTTCCAGCAACACATTTTCAGCTCATGAAGGCCAAAAGCTTTGTTCGCTGCCATGTTCTTCACTTCCAGAGACCCCGTAGCACCTGAGCTCCCTCTGTTCCATGACACTTCCGAACTCGCTTAACTTGCGCCATCCTAGAATTCCGGATAATGGTGAACATCTCCGGGTAAGCGCGGGGGGGGGGGGTGGGAAACGGGTGAGGGGACAGATGTGCCCTTCGGTCTGTCAAGCCTGGACCAGTGCGACAAAACCCATCGGGCCGGTCCCCATTTCCCAGTCGCCGGCCTCAGGGACGATCGAACACAACTCTGAACTCCACCCTCGAAGGGAGCAGTGTCTGCGTTCCGCCATTGAGGGGTGGGACAGGTTTGAGGGGTTTCGAGGGCGCTGCTCCCGTTTCTACGATCTGCCTCCCTCTGTTCTGACCCTCAGGCCGGAAGCCCATCCCGCCATCAAGGGGGGGGGGGGGGGGGGGGCAAGGTGGAACAGGAGGCCATTCAGCCCCCTCCCTCCTCCAGCCTGTTACACAGGAACAGGAGGCCATTCAGCCCTCCTCCAGGTTGTTACACAGCAACAGGAGGCCATTCAGCCCCTCTTCATCCTCCAGCCTGTAACACAGGATCAGGAGGCCATTCAGCCCCCTCCCTCCGCCTCCAGCCTGTAACACAGGCACAGGAGGCCATTCAGCCCCCTCCCTCCTCCAGCCTGTTACACAGGAACAGGAGGCCATTCAGCCCCCTCCTCCTCCAGCCTGTTACACAGGAACAGGAGGCCATTCAACCCCCTCCTCCTCCAGCCTGTTACACAGGGACAGGAGGCCATTCAGCCCCTCCCTCCTCCAGCCTGTTACACAGGGACAGGAGGCCATTCAGCCCCTCCCTCCTCCAGCCTGTTACACAGGAACAGGAGGCCATTCAGCCCCTCCTCCAGCCTGTTTCGCAGGAACAGGAGGCCATTCAGCCCCTCCCTCCTCCAGCCTGTTACGCAGGAACAGGAGGCCATTCAGCCCCTCCCTCCGCCTCCAGCCTGTAACACAGGCACAGGAGGCCATTCAGCCCCTCCCTCTGCCTCCAGCCTGTAACACAGGCACAGGAGGCCATTCAGCCCCTCTCTGAAGAAGGAAACCGAAAAGGAGTTGGCTGGACCAGCGCTGGAGGGGTGTGTGAAGTTTTTATTTTACAAATATACAATAATTCTTGTTTAATAAAGCACTTCATTGAGATTCACCATGCGTCATGAGGATCAATCGCTGTCTTTGAGTCGGTTGGACACGCAGGAACAGGCCTGAGCTCTCTCGCTCGCTCTCTGCATCTGTCGCACACACACATTCGGATAGAGTTCATGGCACACTCTGCAGGGACGGGCATGCACCAAGAGCCATGCTATCCCTGCAACACAGGAAGCTCTGCATCTCTGGGGGGGGGGGGAGGGGGGGCGGGAGGAAGTTGCTGCATTGCTGCAACTCAGGACGGGCTGCAACGTTGCGACGCTGCAGCACCGGGGCGGGGGTTACCCAATTGCCTGAGCAGGGACAGGGCGGAGAGGCCGAAGGAAGTTGGGGAGGGGAGGTTGGGTGGTACTGTCGGTGACAAGATAAGGCGATGCAGTAATGTGACGGGTGGGGGGGGGGGGGGGGGACTGCAGTAATGTGACAGGGGGGGGGGACACTGCAGTAATGTGACGGGGGACACTGCAGTAATGTGACGGGGGACACTGCAGTAATGTGACGGGGGGACACTGCAGTAATGTGACGGGGACACTGCAGTAATGTGACGGGGGGGCTGCAGTAATGTGACGGGGGACACTGCAGTAATGTGACGGGGGACACTGCAGTAATGTGACGGGGGGGACTGCAGTAATGTGACGGGGGGGCTGCAGTAATGTGACGGGGGACACTGCAGTAATGTGACGGGGGACACTGCAGTAATGTGACGGGGACACTGCAGTAATGTGACGGGGGGACACTGCAGTAATGTGACGGGGACACTGCAGTAATGTGACGGGGGGACACTGCAGTAATGTGACGGGGGGGACACTGCAGTAATGTGACGGGGGGACACTGCAGTAATGTGACGGGGACACTGCAGTAATGTGACAGGGGGACTGCAGTAATGTGACGGGGGACACTGCAGTAATGTGACGGGGGACACTGCAGTAATGTGACGGGGGGACACTGCAGTAATGTGACGGGGACACTGCAGTAATGTGACGGGGGACACTGCAGTAATGTGACGGGGACACTGCAGTAATGTGACGGGGGGACACTGCAGTAATGTGACGGGGGGGGCTGCAGTAATGTGACGGGGGACACTGCAGTAATGTGACGGGGGACACTGCAGTAATGTGACGGGGACACTGCAGTAATGTGACGGGGACACTGCAGTAATGTGACGGGGGACACTGCAGTAATGTGACGGGGGGACACTGCAGTAATGTGACGGGGGGACACTGCAGTAATGTGACGGGGACACTGCAGTAATGTGACGGGGGGACACTGCAGTAATGTGACGGGGGGACACTGCAGTAATGTGACGGGGGGACACTGCAGTAATGTGACGGGGGACACTGCAGTAATGTGACGGGGGACACTGCAGTAATGTGACGGGGGGACACTGCAGTAATGTGACGGGGGACACTGCAGTAATGTGACGGGGGGGACTGCAGTAATGTGACGGGGGGGCTGCAGTAATGTGACGGGGGGGGGCTGCAGTAATGTGACGGGGGAGGCTGCAGAAATGTGACGGGGGGGGCTGCAGTAATGTGACGGGGGGGGGCTGCAGTAATGTGACGGGGGGGGGCTGCAGTAATGTGACGGGGGGGGCTGCAGTAATGTGACGGGGGGGCTGCAGTAATGTGACGGGGGGGGCTGCAGTAATGTGACGGGGACACTGCAGTAATGTGACGGGGGGACACTGCAGTAATGTGACGGGGGGACTGCAGTAATGTGACGGGGACACTGCAGTAATGTGACGGGGACACTGCAGTAATGTGACGGGGGACACTGCAGTAATGTGACGGGGACACTGCAGTAATGTGACGGGGACACTGCAGTAATGTGACGGGGACGCTGCAGTAATGTGACGGGGGGACACTGCAGTAATGTGACGGGGGGACACTGCAGTAATGTGACGGGGGGGCTGCAGTAATGTGACGGGGGACACTGCAGTAATGTGACGGGGGGACTGCAGTAATGTGACGGGGACGCTGCAGTAATGTGACGGGGGACACTGCAGTAATGTGACGGGGGACACTGCAGTAATGTGACGGGGGGACACTGCAGTAATGTGACGGGGGGACTGCAGTAATGTGACGGGGGACACTGCAGTAATGTGACGGGGGGACTGCAGTAATGTGACGGGGGACACTGCAGTAATGTGACGGGGGACACTGCAGTAATGTGACGGGGACACTGCAGTAATGTGACGGGGGGGCTGCAGTAATGTGACGGGGGACACTGCAGTAATGTGACGGGGGACACTGCAGTAATGTGACGGGGACACTGCAGTAATGTGACTGGGGGGGACTGCAGTAATGTGACGGGGGGGGGCTGCAGTAATGTGACGGGGGACACTGCAGTAATGTGACGGGGGGACACTGCAGTAATGTGACGGGGGACGCTGCAGTAATGTGACGGGGGACGCTGCAGTAATGTGACGGGGGGACACTGCAGTAATGTGACGGGGACACTGCAGTAATGTGACGGGGACGCTGCAGTAATGTGACGGGGGGGGCTGCAGTAATGTGACGGGGACACTGCAGTAATGTGACGGGGGACACTGCAGTAATGTGACGGGGGACACTGCAGTAATGTGACGGGGACACTGCAGTAATGTGACGGGGGGGGCTGCAGTAATGTGACGGGGACACTGCAGTAATGTGACGGGGACACTGCAGTAATGTGACGGGGGACACTGCAGTAATGTGACGGGGGACACTGCAGTAATGTGACGGGGGGACACTGCAGTAATGTGACGGGGGGACACTGCAGTAATGTGACGGGGGGACACTGCAGTAATGTGACGGGGGACACTGCAGTAATGTGACGGGGGACACTGCAGTAATGTGACGGGGGACACTGCAGTAATGTGACGGGGGGACACTGCAGTAATGTGACGGGGGACACTGCAGTAATGTGACGGGGGGGGACTGCAGTAATGTGACGGGGGGGCTGCAGTAATGTGACGGGGGGGGGCTGCAGTAATGTGACGGGGGAGGCTGCAGAAATGTGACGGGGGGGGCTGCAGTAATGTGACGGGGGGGGGCTGCAGTAATGTGACGGGGGGGGGCTGCAGTAATGTGACGGGGGGGGCTGCAGTAATGTGACGGGGGGGCTGCAGTAATGTGACGGGGGGGGCTGCAGTAATGTGACGGGGACACTGCAGTAATGTGACGGGGACACTGCAGTAATGTGACGGGGGGGGGCTGCAGTAATGTGACGGGGGACACTGCAGTAATGTGACGGGGGGCTGCAGTAATGTGACGGGGACACTGCAGTAATGTGACGGGGGACACTGCAGTAATGTGACGGGGGGGGGCTGCAGTAATGTGACGGGGACACTGCAGTAATGTGACGGGGACACTGCAGTAATGTGACGGGGGGACACTGCAGTAATGTGACGGGGACACTGCAGTAATGTGACGGGGGGACACTGCAGTAATGTGACGGGGACACTGCAGTAATGTGACGGGGGGACACTGCAGTAATGTGACGGGGGGGGGCTGCAGTAATGTGACGGGGGGGGCTGCAGTAATGTGACGGGGGACACTGCAGTAATGTGACGGGGGACACTGCAGTAATGTGACGGGGGACACTGCAGTAATGTGACGGGGGACACTGCAGTAATGTGACGGGGGGACACTGCAGTAATGTGACGGGGGACACTGCAGTAATGTGACGGGGGGACACTGCAGTAATGTGACGGGGGACACTGCAGTAATGTGACGGGGGACACTGCAGTAATGTGACGGGGGACACTGCAGTAATGTGACGGGGGACACTGCAGTAATGTGACGGGGACACTGCAGTAATGTGACGGGGGACACTGCAGTAATGTGACGGGGGGACACTGCAGTAATGTGACGGGGGACACTGCAGTAATGTGACGGGGGACACTGCAGTAATGTGACGGGGACACTGCAGTAATGTGACGGGGGACACTGCAGTAATGTGACGGGGGACACTGCAGTAATGTGACGGGGGACACTGCAGTAATGTGACGGGGACACTGCAGTAATGTGACGGGGGACACTGCAGTAATGTGACGGGGGACACTGCAGTAATGTGACGGGGACACTGCAGTAATGTGACGGGGGGGCTGCAGTAATGTGACGGGGACACTGCAGTAATGTGACGGGGGGGCTGCAGTAATGTGACGGGGGACACTGCAGTAATGTGACGGGGGGACACTGCAGTAATGTGACGGGGGGGCTGCAGTAATGTGACGGGGACACTGCAGTAATGTGACGGGGGGACACTGCAGTAATGTGACGGGGGACACTGCAGTAATGTGACGGGGGGACACTGCAGTAATGTGACGGGGGACACTGCAGTAATGTGACGGGGGACACTGCAGTAATGTGACGGGGGACACTGCAGTAATGTGACGGGGGGACACTGCAGTAATGTGACGGGGGGGGGGCTGCAGTAATGTGACGGGGACACTGCAGTAATGTGACGGGGACACTGCAGTAATGTGACGGGGGGACACTGCAGTAATGTGACGGGGACACTGCAGTAATGTGACGGGGGACACTGCAGTAATGTGACGGGGGACACTGCAGTAATGTGACGGGGGACACTGCAGTAATGTGACGGGGGGACACTGCAGTAATGTGACGGGGACACTGCAGTAATGTGACGGGGGGACTGCAGTAATGTGACGGGGACACTGCAGTAATGTGACGGGGACACTGCAGTAATGTGACGGGGGGCTGCAGTAATGTGACGGGGGGACTGCAGTAATGTGACGGGGGGACACTGCAGTAATGTGACGGGGGGCTGCAGTAATGTGACGGGGACACTGCAGTAATGTGACGGGGGACACTGCAGTAATGTGACGGGGGACACTGCAGTAATGTGACGGGGGGACACTGCAGTAATGTGACGGGGGGGACACTGCAGTAATGTGACGGGGGGGACACTGCAGTAATGTGACGGGGGGACACTGCAGTAATGTGACGGGGGGACACTGCAGTAATGTGACGGGGACACTGCAGTAATGTGACGGGGGGACACTGCAGTAATGTGACGGGGACACTGCAGTAATGTGACGGGGGACACTGCAGTAATGTGACGGGGGACACTGCAGTAATGTGACGGGGGGACACTGCAGTAATGTGACGGGGGACGCTGCAGTAATGTGACGGGGGGACACTGCAGTAATGTGACGGGGGGACACTGCAGTAATGTGACGGGGGACACTGCAGTAATGTGACGGGGGGACACTGCAGTAATGTGACGGGGACACTGCAGTAATGTGACGGGGACACTGCAGTAATGTGACGGGGGGCTGCAGTAATGTGACGGGGGACACTGCAGTAATGTGACGGGGGGACACTGCAGTAATGTGACGGGGGACACTGCAGTAATGTGACGGGGACACTGCAGTAATGTGACGGGGGACACTGCAGTAATGTGACGGGGGGCTGCAGTAATGTGACGGGGGACACTGCAGTAATGTGACGGGGGACACTGCAGTAATGTGACGGGGGACACTGCAGTAATGTGACGGGGGGGGCTGCAGTAATGTGACGGGGGACACTGCAGTAATGTGACGGGGGACACTGCAGTAATGTGACGGGGACACTGCAGTAATGTGACGGGGGACACTGCAGTAATGTGACGGGGGGGGCTGCAGTAATGTGACGGGGGACACTGCAGTAATGTGACGGGGACACTGCAGTAATGTGACGGGGACACTGCAGTAATGTGACGGGGGACACTGCAGTAATGTGACGGGGGGCTGCAGTAATGTGACGGGGGACACTGCAGTAATGTGACGGGGGACACTGCAGTAATGTGACGGGGGGACACTGCAGTAATGTGACGGGGACACTGCAGTAATGTGACGGGGACACTGCAGTAATGTGACGGGGGGACACTGCAGTAATGTGACGGGGGGACACTGCAGTAATGTGACGGGGGGACACTGCAGTAATGTGACGGGGGACACTGCAGTAATGTGACGGGGACACTGCAGTAATGTGACGGGGACACTGCAGTAATGTGACGGGGGACACTGCAGTAATGTGACGGGGGACACTGCAGTAATGTGACGGGGGGGCTGCAGTAATGTGACGGGGACACTGCAGTAATGTGACGGGGGGACACTGCAGTAATGTGACGGGGACACTGCAGTAATGTGACGGGGACACTGCAGTAATGTGACGGGGGGGCTGCAGTAATGTGACGGGGGACACTGCAGTAATGTGACAGGGGGGCTGCAGTAATGTGACGGGGGGCTGCAGTAATGTGACGGGGGACACTGCAGTAATGTGACGGGGGACACTGCAGTAATGTGACGGGGGGGCTGCAGTAATGTGACGGGGGACACTGCAGTAATGTGACGGGGACACTGCAGTAATGTGACGGGGGACACTGCAGTAATGTGACGGGGGACACTGCAGTAATGTGACGGGGACACTGCAGTAATGTGACGGGGACACTGCAGTAATGTGACGGGGACGCTGCAGTAATGTGACGGGGGGACACTGCAGTAATGTGACGGGGGGCTGCAGTAATGTGACGGGGACACTGCAGTAATGTGACGGGGACACTGCAGTAATGTGACGGGGGGGCTGCAGTAATGTGACGGGGACACTGCAGTAATGTGACGGGGGGCTGCAGTAATGTGTAATGTGACGGGGCACTGCAGTAATGTGACGGGGACACTGCAGTAATGTGACGGGGGGCTGCAGTAATGTGACGGGGACACTGCAGTAATGTGACGGGGGGCTGCAGTAATGTGACGGGGACACTGCAGTAATGTGACGGGGGGACACTGCAGTAATGTGACGGGGGACTGCAGTAATGTGACGGGGACACTGCAGTAATGTGACGGGGGCTGCAGTAATGTGACAGGGGGACACTGCAGTAATGTGACGGGGGGACACTGCAGTAATGTGACGGGGGACACTGCAGTAATGTGACGGGGGGACATGCAGTAATGTGACGGGGGGCTGCAGTAATGTGACTGGGGACACTGCAGTAATGTGACGGGGACACTGCAGTAATGTGACGGGGGGCTGCAGTAATGTGACGGGGGACACTGCAGTATGTGACGGGGGGGCTGCAGTAATGTGACGGGGGACACTGCAGTAATGTGACGGGGACACTGCAGTAATGTGACGGGACGCTGCAGTAATGTGACGGGGGGACACTGCAGTAATGTGACGGGGGGCTGCAGTAATGTGACGGGGGACACTGCAGTAATGTGACGGGGGGACACTGCAGTAATGTGACGGGGGACACTGCAGTAATGTGACGGGGGACACTTGCAGTAATGTGACGGGGGGGGCTGCAGTAATGTGACGGGGGGGCTGCAGTAATGTGACGGGGGGGCTGCAGTAATGTGACGGGGGACGCTGCAGTAATGTGACGGGGACGCTGCAGTAATGGTGACGGGGGACGCTGCAGTAATGTGACGGGGGGCTGCAGTAATGTGACGGGGGGCTGCAGTAATGTGACGGGGGGGCTGCAGTAATGTGACGGGGGGGGGCTGCAGTAATGTGACGGGGGACACTGCAGTAATGTGACCGGGGGGCTGCAGTAATGTGATGGGGGGGCTGCAGTAATGTGACGGGGGGGCTGCAGTAATATGACGGTGGGGGCGCTTGCAGTAATGTGACGGGGGGGCTGCAGTAATGTGACGTTGGGGGGATTGCAGTAATGTGACTGGGGCTGCAGTAATGTGACGGGGGGGCTGGCAGTAATGTGACGGGACACTGCAGTAATGTGACGGGGGGACCTGCCAGTAATGTGACGGGGGACACTGCAGTAATGTGACGGGGGGACACTGCAGTATGTGACGGGGGGACACTGCAGTAATGTGACGGGGGGACACTGCAGTAATGTGACGGGGGGGCTGCAGTAATGTGACGGGGACACTGCAGTAATGTGACGGGGGGACACTGCAGTAATGTGACGGGGGACACTGCAGTAATGTGACGGTGGTGGACACTGCAGTAATGTGACGGGGGGACACTGCAGTAATGTGACGGGGACACATGGTAATGTGACGGGGGGGCTGCAGTAATGTGACGGGGGGACACTTGCAGTAATGTGACGGGGACACTGCAGTAATGTGATGGGGACACTGCAGTAATGTGACGGGGGACACTGCAGTAATGTGAAGGGGGACACTGCAGTAATGTGACGGGGACACTGCAAGTAATGTGACGGGGACACTGCAGTAATGTGACGGGGACACTGCAGTAATGTGACGGGGGGGCCTGCAGTAATGTGACGGGGGGCTGCAGTAATGTGACGGGGGGGCTGCAGTAATGTGACGGGGGGGGCTGCAGTAATGTGACGGGGGGGCTGCAGTAATGTGACGGGGGGGCTGCAGTAATGTGACGGGGACACTGCAGAATGTGACGGGGACACTGCAGTAATGTGACGGGGACACTGTAGTAATGTGACGGGGGGGCTGCAGTAATGTGACGGGGACACTGCATAATGTGACGGGGACACTGCAGTAATGTGACGGGGGGACACTGCAGTAATGTGACGGGGGACACTGCAGTATGTGACAGGGGGACACTGCAGTAATGTGACGGGGGGCTGCCAGTAATGTGACGGGGACACTGCAGTAATGTGACGGGGGACACTGCAGTAATGTGACGGGGACACTGCAGTAATGTGACGGGGACACTGCAGTAATGTGACGGGGACACTGCAGTAATGTGACGGGGGACACTGCAGTAATGTGACGGGGACACTGCAGTTAATGTGACGGGGGACACTGCAGTAATGTGACGGGGGACACTGCAGTAATGTGACGGGGGACGCTGCAGTAATGTGACGGGGGGACACTGCAGTAATGTGACGGGGGGGGCTGCAGTAATGTGACGGGACACTGCAGTAATGTGAAGGGGACACATGCAGTAATGTGACGGGGACACTGCAGTATGTGACGGGGGACACTGCAGTAATGTGACGGGGACACTGCAGTAATGTGACGGGGGGGCTGCAGTAATGTGACGGGGACACTGCAGTAATGTGACGGGGGGGCTGCAGTAATGTGACGGGGGGACACTGCAGTATGTGACGGGGACACTGCAGTAATGTGACGGGGGGGCTGCAGTAATGGACGGGGACACTGCAGTAATGTGACGGGGACACTGCATGTGACGGGCGGGGGGACACTGCAGTAATGTGACGGGGGACACTGCAGTAATGTGACGGGGGGGGCTGCAGTAATGTGACGGGGACACTGCAGTAATGTGACGGGGACACTGCAGTAATGTGACGGGGACACTGCAGTAATGTGACGGTGGGACACTGCAGTAATGTGACGGGGGACACTGCAGTAATGTGACAGGGGGACACTGCAGTAATGTGACGGGGGGCTGCAGTAATGTGACGGGGACACTGCAGTAATGTGACGGGGACACTGCAGTAATGTGGACGGGGACACTGCAGTAATGTGACGGGGACACTGCAGTAATGTGACGGGGGACACTGCAGTAATGTGACGGGGGACACTGCAGTAATGTGACGGGGGGACACTGCAGTAATGTGACGGGGACACTGCAGTAATGTGACGGGGGGCTGCAGTAATGTGACGGGGGGGGCTGCAGTAATGTAACGGGGACCGCTGCAGTAATGTGACGGGGACACTGCAGTAATGTGACGGGGGACACTGCAGTAATGTGACGGGGGGACACTGCCAGTAATGTGACGGGGGGGACACTGCAGTAATGTGACGGGACACTGCGTAATGTGACGGGGACACTGCAGTAATGTGACGGGGACACTGCAGTAATGTGACGGGGGACCTGCAGTAATGTGACGGGGGGGGCTGCAGTAATGTGACGGGGGGACACTGCAGTAATGTGACGGGACACTGCAGTAATGTGACGGGGACACTGCAGTAATGTGACGGGGGGACACTGCAGTAATGTGACGGGGGGACACTGCAGTAATGTGACGGGGGGGCTGCAGTAATGTGACTGGGGACACATGCAGTAATGTGACGGGGGGCCGCAGTAATGTGACGGGGGGGGCTGCAGTAATGTGACGGGGGGGGCTGCAGTAATGTGACGGGGGGGCTGCAGTAATGTGACGGGGACACTGCGTAATGTGACGGGAATGTGACTGGGGGGGGGGGGCTGCAGTAATGTGACGGGGGGACACTGCAGTAATGTGACGGGGGGACACTGCAGTAATGTGACGGGGGACACTGCAGTAATGTGACCGGGCGGGACACGCAGTAATGTGACGGGGGGGGCTGCAGTAATGTGACGGGGGGGGCTGCAGTAATGTGACGGGGGGGGCTGCTGCAGTAATTGCTTGACGGGGACGCTGCAGTAATGTGACCGGGGGCCTGCAGTAATCGTGACGGGGGCTGCAGTAATGTGACGGGACACTGCAGTAATGTGACGGGGGAGGCTGCAGTAATGTGACGGGGGACACTGCAGTAATGTGACGGGTGACACTGCAGTAATGTGACGGGGGGACACTGCAGTAATGTGACGGGGGATGCTGCAGTAATGTGACGGGGGGACACTGCAGTAATGTGACGGGGGATGCTGCAGTAATGTGACGGGGGACACTGCAGTAATGTGACGGGGGGCTGCAGTAATGTGACGGGGGACACTGCAGTAATGTGACGGGGGACACTGCAGTAATGTGACGGGGGACACTGCAGTAATGTGACGGGGACGCTGCAGTAATGTGACGGGGGGCTGCAGTAATGTGACGGGGGACACTGCAGTAATGTGACCGGGGGGGCTCTGCAGTAATGTGACGGGGGGACACTGCAGTAATGTGACGGGGGAAGGCTGCAGTAATGTGACGGGGGGCTGCAGTAATGTGACGGGGGACACTGCAGTAATGTGACGGGGGGCTGCAGTAATGTGACTGGGGGCTGCAGTAATGTGACGGGGGATGCTGCAGTAATGTGACGGGGGGCTGCAGTAATGTGACTGGGGGGCTGCAGTAATGTGACTGGGGGCTGCAGTAATGTGACGGGGGGCTGCAGTAATGTGACGGGGGACACTGCAGTAATGTGACGGGGGATGCTGCAGTAATGTGACGGGGGGCTGCAGTTAATGTGACTGGGGGCTGCAGTAATGTGACTGGGGGCTGCAGTAATGTGACGGGGACGCTGCAGTAACGCGACCGCTGCACCGCACCGACCGGTAATACCTGCCCCAATCCAGCGGCCACCCTGTGGATTAAGGAGTTTTGGGGGATTTGCAGTGGGTGGGTGGGGGATGCGGGACGGGAACCGGGGCTTCATCACAAAGCCCGGTGCCAGCAACCATCTCAGGGTGGGACCGAGGCAGGGGAAGTCGGGGTGGGCAAACATCTTGGGGACCTAACCATCCCCCCCGCCCAAAACCATCCACCCCCTCGCTCCCCCTTCCCCAGCCCTGCCCTGTCGCACGGGGAGTCTCGGGAAGGTCTGCCCTCTCCTCCTTGATCCCATACCCCACCACACGCACCCCCGCCCCCACCAGGGGGAGGGGGAGGGCTGGGGGCAAGGGGGCTCCTCTCCCGTCTCTCTACAGTCTCCCCGACCTCCGGGCACAGGCCTGTTGGTATTGTCGGTGCATCGCCTCGGCCCTGGCCTTCAGCGCCCACAATCTCCTCCTGGATAAAATCCGTCACTGCCTTCCGCATCTCCATCTGGGGGGGGGGGGAGGAGGGGGGATATCAGTCAGCACCTTCACTCCCAAACAGGAGAAACCGGCCAGCTTCCCTCCCTCCCCCACCCCTCCTCCTCCTCCAGCCTGTTACAACAGCAACACGAGGCCATTCAGCCCCCTCCCTCCTCCGCCAGCCTGTTACACAGCAACAGGAGGCCATTCAGCCCCTCCTCCTCCAGCCTGTTACACAGCAACAGGAGGCCATTCAGCCCCTCCTCCTCCAGCCTGTTACACAGGAACACGAGGCCATTCAGCCCCCTCCCTCCTCCAGCCTGTTACACAGCAACACGAGGCCATTCAGCCCCCTCCCTCCTCCAGCCTGTTACACAGGCAACAGGAGGCCATTACAGCCCCCTCCTCCTCCAGCCTGTTACACAGCAACACGAGGCCATTCAGCCCCTCCTCCTCCAGCCTGTTACACAGGAACACGAGGCCATTCAGCCCCCCTCCCTCCTCCAGCCTGTTACACAGGAACAGGAGGCCATTCAGACCCCCCCTCGTCCAGCCTGTTACACAGGAACAGGAGGCCAATCAGCCCCTCCTCCTCCAGCCTGTTACACAGGAACAGGAGGCCATTCAGACCCCCCCCTCGTCCAGCTGTTACACAGGAACAGGAGGCCATTCAGCCCCTCCTCCTCCAGCCTGTTACACAGGAACAGGAGGCCATTCATCCCCCACCTCCTTTGCGAGCATAAGAGGTACAGTTAGGAAGTTTGAAGATGACCCCCAAAATTGGAGGTGTAGTGGACAGCGAAGAGGGTGTTCCTCAGATTACAACAGGATCTGGACCAGATGGGCCAATGGGCTGAGAAGTGGCAGATGGAGTTTAATTCAGATAAATGCGAGGGGCTGCATTTTGGGAAAGCAAATCTTAGCAGGACTTATACACTTAATGGTAAGGTCCTAGGGAGTGTTGCTGAACAAAGAGACCTTGGAGTGCAGGCTCATAGCTCCTTGAAAGTGGAGTCGCAGGTAGATAGGATAGTGAAGAAGGCCTTTGGTATGCTTTCCTTTATTGGTCAGAGTATTGAGTACAGGGAGTTGGGAGGTCATGTGCGGCTGTACAGGACATTGGTTAGGCCACTGTTGGAATATTGCGTGCAATTCTGGTCTCCTTCCTATCGGAAAGATGTTGTGAAACTTGAAAAGGTTCAGAAAAGATTACAAGGAAGTTGCCAGGGTTGGAGGGTCTGAGCTACAGGGAGAGGCTGAACAGGCTGGGGCTGTTTTCCCCGGAGCGTCGGAGGCTGTGTGGGTGACCTTATAGAGGTTTACAAAATTATGAGGGGGGCATGGATAGGATAAATAGACAAGGTCTTTTCCCCCTGGGGTGGGGGAGCCCAGAACTAGAGGGGGGTAGGTTTAGGGTGAGAGGGGAAAGATATAAAGAGACCTAAGGGGGAACTTTTTCACCAGAGGGTGGTATGTGTATGGAATGAGCTGCCAGAGGATGTGGTGGAGGCTGGTACAATGACAACATTTAAAAGGCATTTGGATGGGGATATGAATAGGAAGGGTTTGGAGGGATATGGGCCGGGTGCTGGCAGCTGGGACTAGATTGGGTTGGGATATCTGGGTCGGCATGGACGGGTTGGACCGAAGGGTCTGTTTCCATGCTGTACATCTCTATGACTCTATGATTCTATAACAGGAGGCCATTCAGCCCCCTCCCCTCCTCCAGCCTGTTACACAGGAACAGGGAGGCCATTCAGCCCCTCCTCCTCCAGCCTGTTACACAGGAACAGCAGGCCATTCAGCCCCCTCCTCCTCCAGCCTGTTACACAGGAACAGGAGGCCATTCAGCCCCTCCTCCTCCAGCCTGTTACACCGGAACAGGAGACCATTCAGCCCCTCCTCCTCCAGCCTGTTACAGGAACAGGAGGCCATTCAGCCCTCCTCCTCCAGCCTGTTACAGGAACAGGAGGGCCATTCAGCCCCCCTCCTCCTCCAGCCTGTTACAGGAACAGGAGGCCATTCAGCCCCTCCTCCTCCAGCCTGGTACACCCAAACAGGAGGCCATTCAGCCCCACCAGAGAGAGGGAGGGATGAGAGAGGGGGAAGTGGAGACAGAGAAGGAAGGGGAGACAGAAAGAGAGAAAGAGAGAGACAGGGAAGGGGTAGAGAGAGAGAGAGAGAAGGGGAAAGGGTGAGAGAGAGAGACAGGGAAGAGGAGAGACAGAGAGAGGGATGGGGGGGAGAGAGAGGGAGGGGGAGAGATAGGGAAAGGGGGTAGAGAGAGGGAAGGGGGGTAGAGAGAGGGAAGGGGGGGAGAGAGAGAGGGAAGGGGGGAAAGAGAGGGAAGGAGGAGAGAGAGGGAAGGGGAGGAGAGAGAGAGGAAAGGAGCGAGAGAGAGGGAAGGAGAAAGAGAGAGAGGGAAGGGGAGAGAGAGAGAGAGAGGAAAGGAGCGAGAGAGAGGGAAGAGGAGGAAGAGAGAGAGGGAAAGCGAGAAGAGTGAGGGAAAGGGAATGAGAGAGGGAAGGGGCGAGAGAGAGAGGGAAGGGGAGAGAGAGAGAGAGAGAGAGAGAGAGAGAGAGGGAAGGGGAGAGAGAGAGAGGGAAGGGGGAGAGAGCGAGAGAGAGAGAGGGAAGGGGAGAGAGAGATGGGGGAGAGAGGGAAGCGGGGAGAGGAGACAGAGGGAGTGTGAGAGAGGAATGGGGGAGAGGGGAGAGAGGCAATATTCCCACAGGTACTGACCGGTGATCTGTTCTCTGATTTTCAGGCTGGCCACCAGTTTCTCCACTGTGAAGGGCCTCCCCACATAGACAGTGATCCTCTGCAGGAGACAGAGACAGTGACAGAGTCCAGAGCTGCCTGAGGGAGGAAGTGGGGGTCAACGCCGGCGCAGCTGCATCAAGAGGGTAAAGGGGGGTGACAGACCCTCAAGGACCTCGTGACTATTCCCCTAACCCTCAATGATGGTATACTCCCCACTTACCCAGGATGGGGGGAGCTCCGACAACATTCGAGAAGCTCAACATAATTAGGAATGCCCGGCTGAGCTCCAACACCCCTCCCCTCCCTCCCCCGAGGTAGCTGGGCTCATTAGGAATGCCCGGCTGAGCTCCAACACTCCCTCCCTCCCTCCCCCCGATGTAGCTGGGCTCATTAGGAATGCCCGGCTGAGCTCCAACACTCCCTCCCTCCCACCCCCGAGGGAGCTGGACTCATTAGGAATGCCCGGCTGAGCTCCAACACTCCTTCCCTCCCACTCCAAGGTAGCTGGGCTCATTAGGAATGCCTGGCTGAGCTCCAACACTCCCTCCCCCGAGGTAGCTGAGCTCATTAGGAATGCCTGGCTGTAGCTCCAACACACCCTCCCTCCCATCCCCGAGGTAGCTGGGCTCATTAGGAATGCCTGGCTGAGCTCCAGCCCCTGCAAGTTCCCCTCTGAGACCCGTCTCCCAAACCATCCCGAATGGGAACAATCTGGGCCATTCCTTCAGATTCAGGATCCTGAGAGTCCCTCCCTTACAGAGGCTGGGGGGTGCACGGTATCTCTATACCACACGAGGTGGTCAGGGACGGGGGGGGGGGGAAACGACAGAGGTTCAACCCCACACTCTCGGGGGGAGCAATTAGGGACAGTGCAGGGCCCAGCTGGTGAAACCCCCATCCCGTGAAATGGCCCCTTCTAAAATAAACGTTTCGGATCCCTGTCCGACGAACCTTTAAGAAGCTGCGAGGCGGGAAGAGGCATAGTGGCTTCCAGCATGTACTGTGGGAGACAGGAAGGAATAGTGTCAGTGTGTGGGTCGGGATGTGTGAGTGTGTGTCTGGGGGGGGGGTGTGTCTCGGTATTCATGTGTGTGTGTGTGTGTGTGTGTGTGCATGAGAATATGGGTCATTGTGTGCATGAGTGTGCAAACAGCATGTGTTGGAGTGTGCGAGAGATGTGTGTCAGGGTGCAAATGTGTGGGTGTGTGTCAGGGGTGCAAAAGTGTGGGTGCGTGTCTGCGTGCGTAAGATTGTGCATGAGAGTGTTTAGTGTCTGTGTGTGCATGAGAGTGAGTGCAGATGAGTGTGTGTTGGAGCATGTGTCTGAGGGTGTGTGAGTGTGTGTACACGTCAGAGTGTGTGCCTGTCTGAGTGTGCATGGGAGTGTGTGTGTGTCTGAGGGTGTGTGAGAGTGTGTGTGTGTGCGCGTGTGCATGAGAATGCGTCATTGCATATGTGGGCGTGTGTTTGTGTGAGAGTGTGAAAAGGTGTGAGTGTGTCTGTGTGCGTGAGATTGTGGATGAGTGTGTGTGCCTGTGTGTGTATGAGAGTGATTCAGATTGTGAGAGTGTGTGTCTGTGTGTATGAGTGTTGTTAGGAGTGTGTGCGAGACTGTGTCAGAGTGTGTATGAGTGTGTCTCAGTGTGCGTGAAGTGAGATTGCACACCAGAGGGTGACTCGGAGAGAATGTGTGTGTGTGTATGAATGTGTGCAAGAACACGTCTGAGTGTGCACGAAACGAATGTGAGTGTGCAAGAGCGACATGAGAGTGCTCGACCAAGGTTGTGTCTGACTGAGTGAGACAGCCTGTCAGAGCGTGAGAGGGAGAGCAATGGTGTGAAGGCGTGTGTGTCTGAGTGTGCGAGGGGACATTCCCCACCTGACCAGTTCCAGTGACTCACCCAAACCCCGCCCCCCGCCGAGTGAAAGGCTCAGGACAGTATCAGAGAAGGGGCGTCGCTCCTCAAATGGATACCGCAGAGTGAGTGAAGAGGAGAATCACTCACCTTCCCCAGCCGGGGGTAATACGGAGGCTTGTTGGGGAGAACGTCACTCATTCCTGAGGAGAGAACGGGGGGGGACAGAGTTAATCTATCCTTCCCGATCTGGGTCCACAGCGATTCCCCCCTCCAAACCCACAACCGCGAACCCTGTCAGGACACACGCCAACCCCATTGGATACATATTCAACATGAGCAGTCTGATAGCGCCCGCTCCCTCAGCGCTGATCCTCCCACAGCACCCGCTCCCTCGGCACTGACCCTCCCACAGCACCCGCTCCCTCAGCGCTGACCCTCCCACAGCACCCACTCCCTCAGCACTGTCCCTCCCACAGCACCCGCTCCCTCAGCGCTGACCCTCCCACAGCACCCGCTCCCTCAGCGCTGACCCTCCCACAGCACCCGCTCCCTCAGCACTGACCCTCCCACAGCACCCGCTCCCTCGGCACTGACCCTCCCACAGCACCCGCTCCCTCGGCACTGACCCTCCCACAGCACCCGCTCCCTCAGCGCTGACCCTCCCACAGCACCCACTCCCTCAGCACTGACCCTCCCACAGCGCCCACTCCCTCAGCGCTGACCCTCCCACAGCACCCGCTCCCTCAGCGCTGACCCTCCCACAGCACCCACTCCCTCAGCACTGACCCTCCCACAGCACCCACTCGCTCAGCACTGACCCTCCTACAGCGCCCGCTCCCTCAGCGCTGACCCTCCCACAGCACCCACTCCCTCAGCACTGACCCTCCCACAGCGCCCACTCCCTCAGCGCTGACCCTCCCACAGCACCCGCTCCCTCAGCACTGACCCTCCCACAGCACCCGCTCCCTCAGCACTGACCCTCCCACAGCACCCACTCCCTCAGCACTGACCCTCCCACAGCGCCCACTCCCTCAGCACTGACCCTCCCACAGCGCCCGCTCCCTCAGCACTGACCCTCCCACAGCACCCACTCCCTCAGCACTGACCCTCCCACAGCGCCCACTCCCTCAGCACTGACCCTCCCACAGCACCCACTCCCTCAGCACTGACCCTCCCACAGCGCCCACTCCCTCAGCACTGACCCTCCCACAGCGCCCACTCCCTCAGCACTGACCCTCCCACAGCGCCCGCTCCCTCAGCACTGACCCTCCCACAGCACCCGCTCCCTCAGCACTGACCCTCCCACAGCACCCACTCCCTCAGCACTGACCCTCCCACAGCGCCCACTCCCTCAGCGCTGACCGTCCCACAGCGCCCGCTCCCTCAGCACTGACCCTCCCACAGCGCCCGCTCCCTCAGCACTGACCCTCCCACAGCGCCCGCTCCCTCAGCACTGACCCTCCCACAGCGCCCGCTCCCACAGCACTGACCCTCCCACAGCACCCACTCCCTCAGCACTGACCCTCCCACAGCACCCGCTCCCTCAGCACTGACCCTCCCACAGCGCCCACTCCCTCAGCGCTGACCCTCCCACAGCGCCCGCTCCCTCAGCACTGACCCTCCCACAGCACCCGCTCCCTCAGCACTGACCCTCCCACAGCGCCCGCTCCCTCAGCACTGACCCTCCCACAGCGCCCACTCCCACAGCACTGACCCTCCCACAGCACCCACTCCCTCAGCACTGACCCTCCCACAGCACCCGCTCCCTCAGCACTGACCCTCCCACAGGGCCCCACTCCGTCAGCACTGACCTTCCCACAGCACCCACTCCCTCAGCACTGACCCTCCCACAGCGCCCGCTCCCTCAGCACTGACCCTCCCACAGCACCCGCTCCCTCAGCACTGACCCTCCCACAGCACCCACTCCCTCAGCACTGACCCTCCCACAGCACCCACTCCCTCAGCACTGACACTCCCACAGCACCGTCTCCTCAGCACTGACCCTCCCACAGCACCCACTCCCTCAGCGCTGACCCTCCCACAGCACCGTCTCCCTCAGCGCTGACCCTCCCACAGCACCCGCTCCCTCAGCGCTGACCCTCCCACAGCACCCACTCCCTCAGCACTGACCCTCCCACAGCCCCCACTCCCTCAGCACTGACCCTCCCACAGCCCCCACTTCCTCAGCACTGACCCTCCAACAGCACCCGCTCCCTCAGCACTGACCCTCCCACAGCACCCACTCCCTCAGCACTGACCCTCCCACAGCACCCACTCCCTCAGCACTGACCCTCCCTCAGCACTGACCCTCGCACAGCTCCCACTCCCTCAGCACTGACCCTCCCACAGCACCCGCTCCCTCAGCACTGACCCTCCCACAGCTCCCGCTCCCTCAGCACTGACCCTCCCACAGCACCCACTCCCTCAGCACTGACCCTCCCACAGCACCCGCTCCCTCAGCACTGACCCTCCCACAGCGCCCACTCCCTCAGCACTGACCCTCCCACAGCGCCCACTCCCTCAGCACTGACCTGTGGAGGGTGAGCTGCCTCAGGCCTCCCTTCAGTGGAGGACACGGAGGGGTCTCTGAGACACCCTGACCACCCACTCCCCTGCCATCTTTTGCTCGTGACACAGCAGGACAGACTTACCCACGTGCCAGAGAGGCAGGATCACTGGATTCAGGGCACACTCCGAGATCAGTCGGCCAATACCTGCCGCAAAACAGATTACACAACACCATCAGCTGGAGACAGACTACATCCTGGTTCGCACCTGTCCCAGATCCAGGGAAAGCTGGACGGCCCCCCTGTGCTGGAGGAGGGGCTGAATGGCCTCCTGTTCCTGTGTAACAGGCTGGAGGAGGGGCTGAATGGCCTCCTGTTCCTGTGTAACAGGCTGGAGGAGGAGGGGCTGAATGGCCTCCTGTTCCTGTGTAACAGGCTGGAGGAGGGAGGGGGCTGAATGGCCTCGTGTTTCTGTGTAACAGGCTGGACGATGGAGGGGGCTGAATGGCCTCCTGTTCCTGTGTAACAGGCTGGAGGAGGAAGGGGGCTGAATGGCCTCCTGTTCCGTGTGTTACAGGCAGGAGGAAGAGGGGGCTGAATGGCCTCCTGTTCCTGTGTAACAGGCTGGAGGAGGGAGGGGGCTGAATGGCCTCCTGTTCCTGTGTAACAGGCTGGAGGAGGAGGGGCTGAATGGCCTCCTGTTCCTGTGTAACAGGCTGGAGGAGGAGGGGCTGAATGGTCTCCTGTTGCTGTGTAACAGGTTGGAGGAGGAGGGGCTGAATGGCCTCCTGTTCCTGTGTAACAGGCTGGAGGAGGAGGGGCTGAATGGTCTCCTGTTGCTGTGTAACAGGTTGGAGGAGGAGGGGCTGAATGGCCTCCTGTTCCTGTGTAACAGGCTGGAGGAGGAGGGGGCTGAATGGCCTCCTGTTCCTGTGTAACAGGCTGGAGGAGGGAGGGGGCTGAATGGCCTCCTGTCCCTGTGTAACAGGCTGGAGGAGGGAGGGGGCTGAATGCCCTCCTGTTCCTGTGTAACAGGCTGGAGGAGGGAGGGGGCTGAATGGCCTCCTGTCCCTGTGTAACAGGCCGGAGGAGGGAGGGGGCTGAATGGCCTCCTGTCCCTGTGTAACAGGCTGGAGGAGGGAGGGGGCTGAATGGCCTCCTGTTCCTGTGTAATAGGCTGGAGGAGGAGGGGGCTGAATGGCCTCCTGTTCCTGTGTAATAGGCTGGAGGAGGAGGAGGGGGCTGAATGGCCTCCTGTTCCTGTGTAACAGGCTGGAGGGGGGGGGGCTGAATGGCCTCGTGTTCCTGCCGGGTCAGTCCCCTGTGGTTGGGTTGGGGATTGGATACGGAGTACTCACCCCACTTCAGCCTCACAAACTCCTGGGTCATGTTCACCTTCCCTGTGGAGAAAGCAAGGAGGGATTAGACCCCGGGGCACGCAGAGGGTGGCTCTGCGGTGGGAGCCGGACACTGAGAAAAACATGTTACTATCACCAAGGAGCTGCTGGTCCCCCATTCCCCCCACCCTCTCTCTCTCCCCCCGCGGGTGTGAGTCCCCCCCCCCTGTTCTCTCCCCCCTCTCTCTCTCTCTCCCCTCGGGAGTGAGTACCCCCCGATCTCCCCCCCGTCTCTCTCTCCCCCCGCGGGAGTGAGTACCCCCCGTTCTCCCCCCTCTCTCTCTCCCCCCGTGGGAGTGAGTCCCCCCCCCCCTGTTCTCTCCCCCCTCTCTCTCTCTCTCCCCTCGGGAGTGAGTACCCCCTGTTCTCTCCCCCCTCTCTCTCTCTCTCCCCTCGGGAGTGAGTACCCCCTGTTCTCTCCCCTCTCTCTCTCCCCCCGCGGGAGTGAGTCCCCCCCGTTCTCCCCCCCCCCCTCTCTCTCTCCCCGCGGGAGTGAGTACCCCCTGTTCTCCCCCCTCTCTCTCCCCCCGCGGGAGTACCCCCTGTTCTCCCCCCTCTCTCTCTCTCCCCACGGGAGTGAGTACCCCCTGTTCTCCCCCCTCTCTCTCTCTCCCCACGGGAGTGAGTACCCCCTGTTCTCCCCCCTCTCTCTCTCTCCCCACGGGAGTGAGTACCCCCTGTTCTCCCCCCTCTCTCTCTCCCCCCGCGGGAGTGAGTACCCCCCGTTCTCCACCCCCTCTCTCTCTCTCCCCGCGGGAGTGAGTACCCCCCGTTCTCCCTCCCCTCTCTCTCTCTCCCTGTGGGAGTGAGTTCCCCCCCCCCCCCCCCCCCAATCCCTGAGTCCGTCTGCCACTCCTCGGCCCGGGCCTGGGTAAGGAGGGAGTGGATCGTTATCGAGTCAAGGGCATCGTGGAAGGACGCCTGGCTTCCCCAGTCCTGCTGCTGCCGTGGGAGGGGATAGACTGTGGCCCAGTGAGAAAGCCGGACTCCCACCTTCCGGGAAAAAGTGGATCCAGTCTCCATTGTTGAGTTTCTCCAGGAGAAAGTCCATCCCTCTCTGGTACACCCCATCGCCTGACGAGAGAGGAGAGAGAAAGTGAGGGAGAGTCACAGCCAGTAGACTTGGAATCTCTGTGGATGTTAATCCAACTGCACTCAGTAACCCCTCCCCCCCAGTGCCCTGTGTTACTGACTGTATCAGTATTGATGTTAATCCAGCTCCCCCACACTGTCACTCAGTAACCCCTCTCCCCCCCAGCGCCCTGTGTTACTGACTGTATCCCTACTGATGTTAATCCAGCTCCCTCACACTGTCACCCAGTAACCCCTCTCCCCCCCAGGGCCCTGTGTTACTGACTGTATCCCTACTGATGTTAATCCAGCTCCCCCACACTGTCACTCAGTAACCCCTCTCCCCCCCAGCGCCCTGTGTTACTGACTGTATCCCTACTGATGTTAATCCAGCTCCCTCACACTGTCACTCAGTAACCCCTCTCCCCCCCCAGGGCCCTGTGTTACTGACTGTATCCCTACTGATGTTAATCCAGCTCCCTCACACTGTCACTCAGTAACCCCTCTCCCCCCCCCAGGGCCCTGTGTTACTGACTGTATCCCTACTGATGTTAATCCAGCTCCCCCACACTGTCACTCAGTAACCCCTCTCCCCCCCAGCGCCCTGTGTTACTGACTGTATCAGTATTGATGTTAATCCAGCTCCCCCACACTGTCACTCAGTAACCCCTCTCCCCCCCAGGGCCCTGTGTTACTGACTGTATCCCTACTGATGTTAATCCAGCTCCCCCACACTGTCACTCAGTAACCCCTCTCCCCCCCAGCGCCCTGTGTTACTGACTGTATCCCTACTGATGTTAATCCAACTCCCTCACACTGTCACTCAGTAACCTCTCTCCCCCCCAGGGCCCTGTGTTACTGACTGTATCCCTACTGATGTTAATCCAGCTCCCTCACACTGTCACTCAGTAACCCCTCTCCCCCCAGGCCCCTATGTTACTGACTGTATCCCTACTGATGTTAATCCAGCTCCCCCACACTGTCACTCAGTAACCCTCTCCCCCCCCAGGGCCCTGTGTTACTGACTGTAACTCTACTGATGTTAATCCAGCTCCCTCACACTGTCACTCAGTAACCCCTCTCTCCCCCAAGGCCCTGTGTTACTGACTGTATCCCTACTGATGTTAATCCAGCTCCCTCACAGTGTCACTCAGTAACCCCTCTCCCCCCCAGCGCCCTGTGTTACTGACTGTATCCCTACTGATGTTAATCCAACTCCCTCACACTGTCACTCAGTAACCTCTCTCCCCCCCAGGGCCCTGTGTTACTGACTGTATCCCTACTGATGTTAATCCAGCTCCCTCACACTGTCACTCAGTAACCCCTCTCCCCCCAGGCCCCTATGTTACTGACTGTATCCCTACTGATGTTAATCCAGCTCCCCCACACTGTCACTCAGTAACCCTCTCCCCCCCCAGGGCCCTGTGTTACTGACTGTAACTCTACTGATGTTAATCCAGCTCCCTCACACTGTCACTCAGTAACCCCTCTCTCCCCCAGGGCCCTGTGTTACTGACTGTATCCCTACTGATGTTAATCCAGCTCCCTCACAGTGTCACTCAGTAACCCCTCTCCCCCCCCAGTGCCCTGTGTTACTGACTGTATCCCTACTGATGTTAATCCAGCTCCCCCACACTGTCACTCAGTAACCCCTCTCCCCCCCAGGGCCCTGTGTTACTGACTGTATCCCTACTGATGTTAATCCAGCTCCCCCACACTGTCACTCAGTAACCCCTCCCCCCCCCCGTGCCCTGTGTTACTGACTGTATCCCTACTGATGTTAATCCAGCTCCCTCACACTGTCACTCAGTAACCCCTCTCTCCCCCCCAGCGCCCTGTGTTACTGACTGTATCTCTACTGATGTTAATCCAGCTCCCTCACACTGTCCCTCAGTAACCCCTCTCCCCCCCCAGTGCCCTGTGTTACTGACTGTATCCCGACTGATGTTAATCCAGCTCCCTCACACTGTCACTCAGTAACCCCTCTCCCCCCCCCAGAGCCCTGTGTTACTGACTGTATCCCTACTGATGTTAATCCAGCTCCCTCACACTGTCACTCAGTAACCCCTCTCCCCCCCAGCGCCCTGTGTTACTGACTGTATCCCTACTGATGTTAATCCAGCTCCCCCACACTGTCACTCAGTAACCCCTCCCCCTCAGGGCCCTGTGTTACTGACTGTATCCCTACTGATGTTAATCCAGCTCCCTCACACTGTCACTCAGTAACCACTCTCCCCCCTCAGCGCCCTGTGTTACTGACTGTATCCCTACTGATGTTAATCCAGCTCCCCCACACTGTCACTCAGTAACCCCTCCCCCCCAGGGCCCTGTGTTACTGACTGTATCTCTACTGATGTTAATCCAGCTCCCTCACACTGTCACTCAGTAACCCCTCTCCCCCCCAGCGCCCTGTGTTACTGACTGTATCCCTACTGATGTTAATCCAGCTCCCCCACACTGTCACTCAGTAACCCCTCCCCCCCAGGGCCCTGTGTTACTGACTGTATCCCTACTGATGTTAATCCAGCTCCCCCACACTGTCACTCAGTAACCCCTCCCCCCCCAGGGCCCTGTGTTACTGACTGTATCTCTACTGATGTTAATCCAGCTCCCTCACGCTGTCACTCAGTAACCCCTCTCCCCCCCAGCGCCCTGTGTTACTGACTGTATCCCTACTGATGTTAATCCAGCTCCCTCACACTGTCACTCAGTAACCCCTCTCCCCCCAGGCCCCTATGTTACTGACTGTATCCCTACTGATGTTAATCCAGCTCCCCCACACTGTCACTCAGTAACCCTCTCCCCCCCCAGGGCCTTGTGTTACTGACTGTAACTCTACTGATGTTAATCCAGCTCCCTCACACTGTCACTCAGTAACCCCTCTCTCCCCCAGGGCCCTGTGTTACTGACTGTATCCCTACTGATGTTAATCCAGCTCCCTCACAGTGTCACTCAGTAACCCCTCTCCCCCCCCAGTGCCCTGTGTTACTGACTGTATCCCTACTGATGTTAATCCAGCTCCCTCACACTGTCACTCAGTAACCCCTCTCCCTCCCCAGGGCCCTGTGTTACTGACTGTATCCCTACTGATGTTAATCCAGCTCCCTCACACTGTCACTCAGTAACCCCTCTCCCCCCCAGGGACCTGTGTTACTGACTGTATCCCTACTGATGTTAATCCAGCTCCCTCACACTGTCACTCAGTAACCCCTCTCCCCCCCAGGGCCCTGTGTTACTGACTGTATCCCTACTGATGTTAATCCAGCTCCCTCACACTGTCACTCAGTAACCCCTCTCCCCCCCAGGGCCCTGTGTTACTGACTGCATCTCTACTGATGTTAATCCCGCTCCCTCACACTGTCACTCAGTAACCCCTCTCTCCCCGAGAGCCCTGTGTTACTGACTGTATCCCGACTGATGTTAATCCAGCTCCCTCACACTGTCACTCAGTAACCCCTCTCCCCCCCCCAGTGCCCTGTGTTACTGACTGTATCCCTACTGATGTTAATCCAGCTCCCTCACAATGTCACTCAGTAACCCCTCTCCCCCCCAGCACCCTGTGTTACTGACTGTATCCCTACTGATGTTAATCCAGCTCCCTCACACTGTCACTCAGTAACCCCTCGCCCCCCCAGAGCCCTGTGTTACTGACTGTATCCCTACTGATGTTAATCCAGCTCCCACACACTGTCACTCAGTAACCCCTCTCTCCCCCCAGAGCCCTGTGTTACTGACTGTATCCCTACTGATGTTAATCCAGCTCCCTCACACTGTCACTCAGTAACCCCTCTCCCCCCCCCACCCAGTGCCCTGTGTTACTGACTGTATCCCTACTGATGTTAATCCAGCTCCCTCACACTGTCACTCAGTAACCCCCTCGCCCCAGCGCCCTGTGTTACTGACTGTATCCCTACTGATGTTAATCCAGCTCCCTCACACTGTCACTCAGTAACCCCTCTCCCCCCCAGGGCCCTGTGTTACTGACTGTATCCCTACTGATGTTAATCCAGCTCCCTCACACTGTCACTCAGTAACCCCTCTCCCCCCCCAGTGCCCTGTGTTACTGACTGTATCCCTACTGATGTTAATCCAGCTCCCTCACACTGTCACTCAGTAACCCCTCTCCCCCCCCAGTGCCCTGTGTTACTGACTGTATCCCTACTGATGTTAATCCAGCTCCCTCACACTGTCACTCAGTAACCCCCTCGCCCCAGCGCCCTGTGTTACTGACTGTATCCCTACTGATGTTAATCCAGCTCCCTCACACTGTCACTCAGTAACCCCCTCGCCCCAGCGCCCTGTGTTACTGACTGTATCCCTACTGATGTTAATCCAGCTCCCTCACACTGTCACTCAGTAACCCCTCTCCCTCCCAGCGCCCTGTGTTACTGACTGTATCCCTACTGATGTTAATCCAGCTCCCTCACACTGTCACTCAGTAACCCCCTCGCCCCAGCGCCCTGTGTTACTGACTGTATCCCTACTGATGTTAATCCAGCTCCCTCACACTGTCACTCAGTAACCCCCTCGCCCCTGCGCCCTGTGTTACTGACTGTATCCCTACTGATGTTAATCCAGCTCCCTCACACTGTCCCTCAGTAACCCCTCTCCCCCCCAGGGCCCTGTGTTACTGACTGTATCCCTACAGATGTTAATCCAGCTCGCCCACACTGTCACTCAGTAACCCCCTCGCCCCAGCGCCCTGTGTTACTGACTGTATCCCTACTGATGTTAATCCAGCTCCCTCATACTGTCACTCAGTAACCCCTCTTCCCCCGCCCCCCCACCAGTGCCCTGTGTTACTGACTGTATCCCTACTGATGTTAATCCAGCTCCCTCACACTGTCACTCAGTAACCCCTCTCCCCCCCAGTGCCCTGTGTTACTGACTGTATCTCTACTGATGTTAATCCAGCTCCCTCACACTGTCACTCAGTAACCCCTCGCCCCAGGGCCCTGTGTTACTGACTGTATCCCTACTGATGTTAATCCAGCTCCCTCACACTGTCACTCAGTAACCCCTCTCCCCCCCAGTGCCCTGTGTTACTGACTGTATCCCTACTGATGTTAATCCAGCTCCCACACACTGTCACTCAGTAACCCCTCTCTCCCCCCAGAGCCCTGTGTTACTGACTGTATCCCTACTGATGTTAATCCAGCTCCCCCACACTGTCACTCAGTAACCCCTCTCCCCCCCACAGTGCCCTGTGTTACTGACTGCATCCCTACTGATGTTAATCCAGCTCCCTCATACTGTCACTCAGTAACCCCTCTCCCCCCCGCCCCCAGTGCCCTGTGTTACTGACTGTATCCCTACTGATGTTAATCCAGCTCCCTCATACTGTCACTCAGTAACCCCTCTCCCCCCCGCCCCCAGTGCCCTGTGTTACTGACTGTATCCCTACTGATGTTAATCCAGCTCCCTCACACTGTCACTCAGTAACCCCTCTCCCCCCCACAGTGCCCTGTGTTACTGACTGTATCCCTACTGATGTTAATCCAGCTCCCTCATACTGTCACTCAGTAACCCCTCTCCCCCCCGCCCCCAGTGCCCTGTGTTACTGACTGTATCCCTACTGATGTTAATCCAGCTCCCTCACACTGTCACTCAGTAACCCCTCTCCCCCCCAGGGCCCTGTGTTAATGACTGTATCTCTACTGATGTTAATCCAGCTCCCTCATACTGTCACTCAGTAACCCCTCTCCCCCCCGCCCCCAGTGCCCTGTGTTACTGACTGTATCTCTACTGATGTTAATCCAGCTCCCTCACACTGTCACTCAGTAACCCCCTCGCCCCAGCGCCCTGTGTTACTGACTGTATCCCTACAGATGTTAATCCAGCTCGCCCACACTGTCACTCAGTAACCCCTCGCCCCAGCGCCCTGTGTTACTGACTGTATCCCTACTGATGTTAATCCAGCTCCCTCACACTGTCACTCAGTAACCCCTCTCCCCCCCAGGCCGCTGTGTTACTGACTGTATCCCTACTGATGTTAATCCAGCTCCCTCACACTGTCACTCAGTAACCCCTCGCCCCAGCGCCCTGTGTTACTGACTGTATCCCTACTGATGTTAATCCAGCTCCCTCACACTGTCACTCAGTAACCCCTCTCCACCCCCCCCCCCCAGTGCCCTGTGTTACTGACTGTATCCCTACTGATGTTAATCCAGCTCCCTCACACTGTCACTCAGTAACCCCTCGCCCCCCCAGGGCCCTGTGTTACTGACTGTATCCCTACTGATGTTAATCCAGCTCCCTCACACTGTCACTCAGTAACCCCTCTCCCCCCAAGTGCCCTGTGTTACTGACTGTATCTCTACTGATGTTAATCCAGCTCCCTCACACTGTCACTCAGTAACCCCTCTCCCCCCAAGTGCCCTGTGTTACTGACTGTATCTCTACTGATGTTAATCCAGCTCCCTCACACTGTCACTCAGTAACCCCTCTCCCCCCAAGTGCCCTGTGTTACTGACTGTATCTCTACTGATGTTAATCCAGCTCCCTCACACTGTCACTCAGTAACCCCTCGCCCCAGCGCCCTGTGTTACTGACTGTATCCCTACTGATGTTAATCCAGCTCCCTCACACTGTCACTCAGTAACACCTCTCCCCCCCAGGGCCCTGTGTTACTGACTGTATCCCTACTGATGTTAATCCAGCTCCCTCACACTGTCACTCAGTAACCCCCTCGCCCCAGCGCCCTGTGTTACTGACTGTATCCCTACAGATGTTAATCCAGCTCTCCCACACTGTCACTCAGTAACCCCTCGAACCCAGCGCCCTGTGTTACTGACTGTATCCCTACTAATGTTACTCCAGCTCCCTCACACTGTCACTCAGTAACCCCTCTCCCCCCCAGGGCCCTGTGTTACTGACTGTATCCCTACTGATGTTAATCCAGCTCCCTCACACTGTCACTCAGTAACCCCTCTCCCCCCCCCAGTGCCCTGTGTTACTGACTGTATCCCTACTGATGTTAATCCAGCTCCCTCACACTGTCACTCAGTAACCCCTCTCCCCCCCAGCACCCAGTGTTACTGACTGTATCCCTACTGATGTTAATCCAGCTCCCTCACACTGTCACTCAGTAACCCCTCTCCCCCCCAGAGCCCTGTGTTACTGACTGTATCCCTACTGATGTTAATCCATCTCCCTCACACCGTCACTCAGTAACCCCTCTCCCCCCCCCCCCCCCCCCCCCAACCCAGTGCCCTGTGTTACTGACTGTATCCCTACTGATGTTAATTCAGCTCCCTCACACTGTCACTCAGTCACCCCTCTACCCCCCAGGGCCCTGTGTTACTGACTGTATCCCTACTGATGTTAATCCAGCTCCCTCACACTGTCACTCAGTAACCCCTCTCCACCCCCAGGGCCCTGTGTTACTGACTGTATCCCTACTGATGTTAATCCAGCTCCCTCACACTGTCACTCAGTAACCCCTCTCCACCCCCAGGGCCCTGTGTTACTGACTGTATCCCTACTGATGTTAATCCAGCTCCCTCATACTGTCACTCAGTAACCCCTCGCCCCAGCGCCCTGTGTTACTGACTGTATCCCTACTGATGTTAATCCAGCTCCCTCACACTGTCACTCAGTAACCCCTCTCCCCCCAGGCCCCTATGTTACTGACTGTATCCCTACTGATGTTAATCCAGCTCCCCCACACTGTCACTCAGTAACCCTCTCCCCCCCCAGGGCCCTGTGTTACTGACTGTAACTCTACTGATGTTAATCCAGCTCCCTCACACTGTCACTCAGTAACCCCTCTCCCCCCCAGCGCCGTGTTACTGACTGTATCTCTACTGATGTTAATCCAGCTCCCTCACACTGTCACTCAGTAACCCCTCTCCCCCCCAGTGCCCTGTGTTACTGACTGTATCTCTACTGATGTTAATCCAGCTCCCTCACACTGTCACTCAGTAACCCCTCGCCCCAGCACCCTGTGTTACTGACTGTATCTCTACTGATGTTAATCCAGCTCCCACACACTGTCACTCAGTAACCCCTCTCCCCCCCCCCCCCAGTGCCCTGTGTTACTGACTGTATCCCTACTGATGTTAATCCAGCTCCCTCACACTGTCACTCAGTAACCCCCTCGCCCCAGCGCCCTGTGTTACTGACTGTATCCCTACAGATGTTAAACCAGCTCGCCCACACTGTCACTCAGTAACCCCTCGAACCCAGCACCCTGTGTTACTGACTGTATCCCTACTGATGTTAATCCAGCTCCCTCACACTGTCACTCAGTAACCCCTCTCCCCCCCAGGGCCCTGTGTTACTGACTGTATCCCTACTGATGTTAATCCAGCTCCCTCACACTGTCACTCAGTAACCCCTCTTCCCCCCCAGTGCCCTGTGTTACTGACTGTATCCCTTGTGATGTTAATCCAGCTCCCTCTCACTGTCACTCAGTAACCCCTCTCCCCTCCCAGGGCCCTGTGTTACTGACTGTATCTCTACTGATGTTAATCCAGCTCCCTCACACTGTCACTCAGTAACCCCTCGCCCCAGCGCCCTGTGTTACTGACTGTATCTCTACTGATGATAATCCAGCTCCCTCACACTGTCACTCAGTAAACCCTCTCCACCCCCCCCCCAGTGCCCTGTGTTACTGACTGTATCCCTACTGATGTTAATCCAGCTCCCTCACACTGTCACTCAGTAACCCCCTCGACCAGCGCCCTGTGTTACTGACTGTATCCCTACTGATGTTAATCCAGCTCGCCCACACTGTCACTCAGTAACCCCTCGCCCCAGCGCCCTGTGTTACTGACTGTATCCCTACTGATGTTAATCCAGTTCCCTCACACTGTCACTCAGTAACCCCTCTCCCCCCCAGCGCCCTGTGTCACTGACTGTATCCCTACTGATGTTAATCCAGCTCCCTCACACTGTCACTCAGTAACCCCTCTCCCCCCCCCCCCCCCCCCCCAGTGCCCTGTGTTACTGACTGTATCCCTACTGATGTTAATCCAGCTCCCTCACACTGTCACTCAGTAACCCCTCTCCCCCCCCCAGAGCCCTGTGTTACTGACTGTATCTCTACTGATGTTAATCCAGCTCCCTCACACTGTCACTCAGTAACCCTCTCCCCCCCCCAGTGCCCTGTGTTACTGACTGTATCCCTACTGATGTTAATCCAGCTCCCTCACACTGTCACTCAGTAACCCCTCTCCCCACCAGTGCCCTGTGTTACTGACTGTATCCCGACTGATGTTAATCCAGCTCCCTCACACTGTCACTCAGTAACCCCTCTCCCCCCCCAGTGCCCTGTGTTACTGACTGTATCCCTACTGATGTTAATCCAGCTCCCTCACACTGTCACTCAGTAACCCCTCTCCCCCCCCCCCCCCCCCCCCCCCAGTGCCCTGTGTTACTGACTGTATCCCTACTGATGTTCATCCAGCTCCCTCACACTGTCACTCAGTAACCCCCTCGCCCCAGCGCCCTGTGTTACTGACTGTATCCCTACTGATGTTAATCCAGTTCCCTCACACTGTCACTCAGTAACCCCTCTCCCCCCCAGCGCCCTGTGTTACTGACTGTATCCCTACTGATGTTAATCCAGCTCCCTCACACTGTCACTCAGTAACCCCTCTCCCCCCCCCCCCCAGTGCCCTGTGTTACTGACTGTATCCCTACTGATGTTAATCCAGCTCCCTCACACTGTCACTCAGTAACCCCTCTCCCCCCCCCAGAGCCCTGTGTTACTGACTGTATCTCTACTGATGTTAATCCAGCTCCCTCACACTGTCGGCCACTCACCTCGAATGACAGGCACGCATTTCCCTAGACTGAAAAATTTCGAGTGTAACTCCTTGGTGAAGCAGATATCAGCAGCTGCAGGAGTCCTGACAGACAGAGAGAGAGAGAGAGAGACAGACAGACAGACAGACAGAGAGATAGAGAGAGAGGCAGAGAGAGAAAGGCAGAGAGACAGAGAGATAGAGAGAGGCAGAGAGAGAGAGAGAGAGAGAGAGAAAGGCAGAGAGAGAGAGAGAGAAAGGCAGAGAGCGAGAGAGACAGAGAGAGAGACAGACAGACAGACAGACAGAGAGTGAGAGAGAGAGAGAGAAAGGCAGAGAGAGAGAGAGAGAGAGAAAGAAAGAGAGAGAGAGAGAGAGAGGCGCAGAGAGAGAGAGGGGGGGCAGAGATGGAGAGAGAGAGAGAGGCAGAGATAGAGAGAGAGAGGCAGAGAGAAAGAGAGAGGCAGAGAGAGAGAGGGAGAGAAAGGCAGAGATAGAGAGGGAGAGAGAGGGAGAGAAAGGCAGAGAGAGAGACAGAGAGAGAGAGAGAGCGAGAGAGAAAGGCAGAGAGAGAGAGAGAGAGAGAGAGAGAGAGAGGCAGAGAGAGAGAGGGAGAGAAAGGCAGAGAGAGAGAGGGAGAGAGAGGGAGAGAAAGGCAGAGAGAGAGACAGAGAGAGAGAGAGCGAGAGAGAAAGGCAGAGAGAGAGAGAGAGAGGCAGAGAGAGAGAGGGAGAGAAAGGCAGAGAGAGAGACAGAGAGAGAGCGAGAGAGCGAGAGCGAGAGAGAAAGGCAGAGAGAGAGAGAGAGAGAGAGAGGCAGAGAGAGAGAGGGAGAGAAAGGCAGAGAGAGAGAGGGAGAGAGAGAGAGAGAGAGGCAGAGAGAGAGAGAGAGAGAGAGAGAGAGACAGACAGAGAGAGCGAGCGAGAGCGAGAGAGAAAGGCAGAGAGAGAGAGAGAGAGAGTGTGTTAACTGACCGTGCGTGGCATTGTTCCCCACCAACTACCATACCGCATTCCCGCCCTCCACTCCACTCCGGGACTTCGTCCGTTGCGTGGACAGCAGAGAGTGGCTTTAGCGAGGTCCTCGGGTCAGTCAGATGGTCACCGTACCATGGACCGCCTCCATCAGGTCAAAGCATAGTGGGCCTCGTCCCAATTTGACGGGTTGGGATTCAGAACGTTGGAGCGTCCGGAACAACCAGGAAGGAGGCAAAGTGTAGAGGGAGCTTTACTCTGTATCTAACCCCCTGTCTCTGGGAGTGGGGGACAGTGTAGAGGGAGCTTTACTCTGTATCTAACCCCCTGTCCCTGGGAGTGGGGGACAGTGTAGAGAGAGCTTTACTCTGTATCTAAACCCCTGTCCCTGGGTGTGGGGGACAGTGTAGAGGGAGCTTTACTCTGTATCTAACCCCCTGTCCCTGGGAGTGGGGACAGTGTAGAGGGAACTTTACTCTGTATCTAACCCCCTGTCCCTGGGAGTGGGGGACAGTGTAGAGAGAGCTTTACTCTGTATCTAACCCCCTGTCCCTTGGAGTGGGGGGCTGTGTAGAGGGAGCTTTACTCTGTATCTAACCCCCTGTCCCAGGGAGTGGGGGGCTGTGTAGAGGGAGCTTTACTCTGTATCTAACCCCCTGTCCCTGGGAGTGGGGGACAGTGTAGAGGGAGCTTTACTCTGTATCTAACCCCCTGTCCCTGGGAGTGGGGGACAGTGTAGAGGGAGCTTTACTCTGTATCTAACCCCCTGTCCCTGGGAGTGGGGGACAGTGTAGAGGGAGCTTTACTCTGTATCTAACCCCCTGTCCCTGGGAGTGGGGGACAGTGTAGAGAGAGCTTTACTCTGTATCTAACCCCCTGTCCCTGGGAGTGGGGGAACGGTATAGAGGGAGCTTTACTCTGTATCTAACCCCCTGTCCCTGGGATTGGGGGGACAGTGTAGAGGGAGCTTTACTCTGTATCTAACCCCCTGTCCCTGGGAGTGGGGGACGGTGTAGAGGGAACTTTACTCTGTATCTAACCCCCTGTCCCTGGGAGTGGGGGACAGTGTAGAGGGAGCTTTACTCTGTATCTAACCCCCTGTCCCTGGGAGTGGGGGACGGTGTAGAGGGAACTTTACTCTGTATCTAACCCCCTGTCCCTGGGAGTGGGGGACAGTGTAGAGGGAGCTTTACTCTGTATCTAACCCCCTGTCCCTGGGAGTGGGGGACAGTGTAGAGGGAGCTTTACTCTGTATCTAACCCCCTGTCCCTGGGAGTGGGGGACGGTGTAGAGGGAGCTTTCCTCTGTATCTAACCCCCTGTCCCTGGGAGTGGGGGACAGTGTAGAGAGAGCTTTACTCTGTATCTAACCCCCTGTCCCTGGGAGTGGGGGACAGTGTAGAGAGAGCTTTACTCTGTATCTAACCCCCCTGTCCCTGGGAGTGGGGGACGGTGTAGAGGAAGCTTTACTCTGTATCTAACCCCCTGTCCCTGGGAGTGGGGGACGGTGTAGAGGGAGCTTTCCTCTATCTCTAACACTCACCATCGCAGTCGCCTGATGTTCTTCAAATGTTTGAGCTCCAGGGCGCCTGGGTTGGGGAAGCAGAAAACAGAGAATAGAAACTCGCTGATCAAGGTGGTACCCAACCCTGTCAGCCCTCAGCACCACCGTGCACTGCCTGGCACTGAGAGACACACCCACTCACACTCTCACACCCACACACACACACACTCACACACACACACACACACTCACACACACACACACACTCACACTCTCACACCCACACACACACCCACTCATACACACACTCATACACACACTCATACACACACTCATACACACACTCATACACACACTCATACACACACTCTCACACCCACACACACACTCATACACACACTCACTCACACACCCCCACACACACTCACACTCTCACACCCACACACACACTCATACATATACACACTCTCACACACAAACACACAAACACAGTCACACACACTCACATGCTCACACACACAGATACACAAACACGCTCACACAAACACACGCTCACACACACACGCTCACACACACACATGCTCACATACACACACACAAACACACACACACTCACATACACATGCTCACACACACACAAACACACTCATACACACATGCTCACACACATGCCAACACACACACAGATACACACAAACTCAAACATATGCTCACACACACACTCATGCTCACACACACACACACTCACACACACACAGACAGACACACATACAAACACACACACATGCAGACACACACACACATATACAGAGACACTCACACACACTCACACAGACACACATACAGACCCTACACACACATGCTCAGACACACACACACGCTCTCACACACACACACACACACGCTCACACACACACTCACACACACACTCACCCACTCACACACACACACACATTCAAATGCACACACACACAGAGACACACACACACAGACACACACACACATGCTCACACACACACGCAGAGACACACAGAGACACACACACACTCACTCACTCACACACACTCTCACACACATACAGACACGCACACACATAGACACAGACACACATACAGACACACACACATACAGAGACACACACACACGCACACAGATTCACATATGCACACATACATACATTCACACACACACATACATTCATTGACACACATTCACACACACACACATACACACACATATAGAACATAGAACATAGAACATAGAAGAATACAGCGCAGTACAGGCCCTTTGGCCCTCGATGTTGCGCCGATCCAAGCCCACCTAACCTACACTAGCCCACTATCCTCCATATGCCTATCCAATGCCCGCTTAAATGCCCATAAAGAGGGAGAGTCCACCACTGCTACTGGCAGGGCATTCCATGAACTTACGACTCGCTGAGTGAAGAACCTACCCCTAACTTCAGTCCTATATCTACCACCCCTTAATTTAAAGCTATGCCCCCTTGTAATACCCGACTCCATACGCGGGAAAAGGTTCACACTGTCAACCCTATCTAACCCCCTAATCATCTTGTACACCTCAATCAAGTCACCCCTAAACCTTCTTTTATCTAATGAAAACAGCCCCAAGTGTCTCAGTCTTTCCTCATACGATCTTCATTCCATACCAGGCAACATCCTGGTAAACCTCCTCTGCACCCGTTCCAGTGCCTCCACATCCTTCCTATAGTATGGCGACCAAAACTGCACACAATATTCCAGATGCGGCCGCACCAGAGTCTTATACAACTGCATCATGACCTCAGGACTCCGGAACTCAATTCCTCTACCAATAAAAGCCAGTACGCCATATGCCTTCCTCACCGCACTATTTACCTGGGTGGCAACTTTCAGAGATCTGTGTACATGGACACCAAGATCCCTCTGCTCATCCACACTACCAAGTATCCGACCATTAGCCCAGTACCCCATCTTTTTGTTATTCTTCCCAAAGTGAATCACCTCACACTTAGCTACATTGAATTCCATTTGCCACCTTTCTACCCAGCTCTGCAGCTTCTCTATATCCTGCTGTAACCTGCCACATCCTTCCTCACTGTCAACAACTCCTCCGACTTTCGTATCATCCGCAAACTTGCTCACCCAACCTTCTAACCCCTCTTCCAGGTCATTTATTAAAATGACAAACAGCAATGGTCCCAAAACAGATCCTTGCGGAACACCACTAGTGACGGCACTCCATGAAGAAACTTTGCCATCAACTACTACCCTCTGTCTTCTTCCATCCAGCCAATTCCTAATCCAAACCTCCAACTCACCCTCAATGCCATATCTCCATATTTTCTGCAGTAGCCTACCATGGGGAACCTTATCAAACGCCTTACTAAAATCCATATATACCACATCTACCGCTTTCCCCTCATCAACCTCCTTCGTCACCTTTTCAAAGAATTCAATAAGGTTTGTGAGGCACGACCTGCCCTTCACAAAACCATGCTGACTATCCTTGATCACATTATTCCTATCCAGATGTGCATAAATCCTATCCCTTACAGTTCTCTCTAAGACTTTGCCCACAACAGAAGTGAGACTCACCGGCCTATAGTTACTAGGGTTATCCCTACTCCCCTTCCTGAACAAGGGAACCACATTTGCTAGCCTCCAGTCTTCTGGCACTACTCCTGTAGACAACGAGGACATAAAAATCAAGGCCAATGGCTCTGCAATCTCCTCCCTTGCTTCCCAGAGAATCCTAGGATAAATGCCATCAGGCCCAGGGGACTTATCTATTTTCACCTGTGTGAATATACGTACATTCACACAGACTCAAGACACATACATACAGACATACACGCAGATACTCACAAGCACACACAGACATTCCCCACTCTCACACACCCACGCATGGTTTCACACACACAAAAACATAATCTGACGAACCCGCACACAACCTCACATTCACTTATAGGCACCCAGCCTCTCACACTCAGAACCTTACTCACATACACACACATTCACACTCATGCACACATAGGCTCTCACACCCTCACTCTCACGTACATGACACAAACACACACATAGACACACTCTCACCCTGCACATGCTCTCACACACAGTCACACACGCTTAGTCACACACACACCTGCTCTGTCTCACACACATTGAAACACTAACTCACACTCAGTCACAGACACACACACATGCTGGCATGCACTCCCTCTCACATCCACATACTGCCATGCCTCACCCCAGATGTGTGGGTCATCCATACAGGACTGATGGTTGGCGACAGTGATGAGGGGCTTCCCTTGGGGCCGTTTCTCAATCAACTCATAGAGCACTTCCCTGTTGTGGACAGTCAGGCAGTTCATGTACTCTATAAACAGGGAGGCCAGACAGGTGAGAGTGTGTCCCTCACATCAACACTGTTCCCCCATCACAGGGAGAACACCCACTCCCTCAGCACTGACCCTCCCACAGCACCCACTCCCTCAGCACTGACCATCCCACAGCGCCCACTCCCTCAGCACTGACCCTCCCACAGCACCCACTCCCACAGCGCCCACTCCCTCAGCACTGACCCTCCCACAGCCCCCGCTCCCTCAGCACTGACCCTCCCACAGCGCCCACTCCCTCAGCGCTGTCCCTCCCACAGCCCCCACTCCCTCAGCACTGACCCTCCCACAGCACCCGCTCCCTCAGCACTGACCCTCCCACAGCGCCCACTCCCTCAGCACTGACCCTCCCTCAGCACTGACCCTCCCTCAGCGCCCGCTCCCTCAGCACTGACCCTCCCACAGCGCCCACTCCCTCAGCACTGACCCTCCCACAGCGCCCACTCCCTCAGCACTGACCCTCCCACAGCACCCACTCCCTCAGCACTGACCCTCCCACAGGTGAGAGTGTGTCCCTCACATCAACACTGTTCCCCCATCACAGGGAGAACACCCACTCCCTCAGCGCTGACCCTCCCACAGCACCCACTCCCTCGGCGCTGACCCTCCCACAGCACCCACTCCCTCAGCGCTGACCCTCCCACAGCCCCCACTCCCTCAGCACTGACCCTCCCACAGCACCCGCTCCCTCAGCACTGACTCTCCCACAGCGCCCGCTCCCTCAGCACTGTCCCTCCCACAGCACCCTCTCCCTCAGCGCTGACCCTCCCACAGCGCTGACCCTCCCACAGCACCCACTCTCACAGCACTGACCCTCCCACAGCACCCACTCCCTCAGCGCTGACCCTCCCACAGCGCCCGCTCCCTCAGCGCTGACCCTCCCACAGCACTGACCGTCCCACAGCACCCATTCCCTCAGCACTGACCCTCCCACAGCGCCCACTCCCTCAGCGCTGTCCCTCCCACAGCGCCCACTCCCTCAGCGCTGTCCCTCCCACAGCACCCACTCCCTCAGCACTGACCCTCCCACAGCACCCACTCCCTCAGCACTGATCCTCCCACATCGTCCACTCCCTTGGCGCTGATCCTTGGACAGCCTATGGAGCTGACCCCCTCTCTCTCTCTCTCTCTCTATCACCCTCTCCCTGCCTATCACCCTATCTCTCCACTCTGGGTTGCATTGTCTGCCCTCTGCCTTCCTCTCCAGCTGATCTTGCCATCTCTCTCCCTCTCTCTCCCACACCCCTTTGCACCCTCAATGTCATCAAGGCATAGAGATGTCCAGCACAGAAACAGACCCTTCGGTCCAACCCGTCCATGCTGACCCAGATATCCCAACCCAATCTAGTCCCACCTGCCAGCACCCAGCCCATATCCCTCCAAACCCTTCCTATTCATATCCCCATCCAAATGCCTCTTCAATGTTGTCATTGTACCAGCCTCCACCACATCCTCTGGCAGCTCATTCCATACACGTACCACCCTCTGGGGGAAAATGTTGCCCCTTAGGTCTCTTTTATATCCTTCCCCTCTCACCCTAAACCTATGCCCTCTTGTTCTGGACTCCCCCACCCCAGGGGAAAAAGACCTTGCCTGTTTATCCTATCCATGCCCCCCTCATAATTTTGTAAACCTCTATAAGGTCACCCCTCAGCCTCCGGTGCTCCGGGGAAAACAGCCCCAGCCTGTTCAGCCTCTCCCTGTAGCTCAAACCCTCCAACCCTGGCAACATCCTTGTAAATCTTGTCTGAACCCTTTCACAACATCTTTCCGATAGGAAGGAGACCAGAATTGCACGCAATATTCCAACAGTGGCTTAACCAATGTCCCGTTCAGCCGCAACATGACCTCCCAACTCCTGTGCTCAATACTCTGACCAATAAAGGAAAGCATACCAAACGCTGCCTTCACTCTCCTATCTACCTGCAACTCCACAGAGCACTCGTTTCCTCTCTGCCCATCTCGATCTGCCTCTGTCTAGCCCCTCTCGCCCTCTCAGGCCCCCTCTCTCTCTCTCTGCCGTCTCTTCCCCATTCCCCTCCTCCAGTCCTCTGGTCGGTGTTGCTCTCTCTCTCTCTCTCTCTCTCGGATCTCCTCCCTTCCCCCCATCCCCTCACTGCCCAGCAGCAGGGCGGCCAGGTAATGAGGTCACGTCCGGCCCACACTCAACTGGTCAAGACGCGGCTGTAGATGCCCACCATGGCTGTTACCACGGCACTGCTGAGCGTCCAGATCCAGCCCTGACGGCTTGGGAACGGCCACTTCACGTCCAGCGGCATTCCCAGTGGGTTACGGACGAGGGTGGGGCATACGGACACGGGGCGAAACGACCCTGGGGAAACAGCCGACCCGTTGGGATCGACTCTCAATTGAGTCGAGAGCCCGGATAACCTGAGGCAAAGGTCAAGGTTAACTGAGTCCAGAGTCCTAATTGGCCAAGGCAACAGATCAGTTGAGGCGAGAGACTGGATTGGCCGAGATGGCAGTCCAGGATTGGTCAAGACGGCAGTCCAGATTGGTGAAGACGAGAGTCCGGATTTCCCGAGACGGGGAGCCTGGATTTCTGAAGACGGGTGTCCTGGTTGGTCAAGACGGGAATCTGGATTGGTGAAGACGAGAGTCTGGATTTCTGAAGACGGGAGTCCCGTTTGGTCAAGACGGCAGTCCAGATTGGTGAAGACGAGAGTCCGGATTTCCCGAGACGGGGAGCCTGGATTTCTGAAGACGGGAGTCCCGGTTGGTCAAGACAGGAGTCTGGATTGGTGAAGACGAGAGTCTGGATTTCCCAAGACGGGGAGCCTGGATTTCTGAAGACGGGAGTCCCGGTTGGTCAAGACAGGAGTCTGGATTGGTGAAGACGAGAGTCTGGATTTCCCAAGACGGGAGTCTGGATTTCTGAAGACGGGAGTCCCGGTTGGTCAAGACGGGAGTCTGGATTGGTGAAGATGATAGTCCGGATTGGTGAAGACGAGAGTCCGGATTTCCCGAGACGGGAGTCTGGATTTCTCAAGACGGGAGTCCGGATTGGTCAAGACCAGAGTCGTCTGGGGTGCTGCGCTGGGCTGGTGGACCTCCAGGCGCCGATCCGGCCGGCGCCCGCGGACCGCTGGTTTGGGGCGGAGGAGCGGGAGCGTTGGCGATGTCCTGCGGCGGGAAAGAGGAGGTGAGGGAAGAGCCAGGTCAAAGGTCAAGAGACGCCAACGTCCACGCTCAAACATCTGCTGCCAACAACACGCCCCGCCCCGCCCCACCCAACGTAAACGCCCCGGCCTCCCCCACGTCCCCCCAAAAAAAAACCAACCTTTACAAACCCTCCCTAGGGCGCGGGAGACGCCACCCTGAACTTTGACCCCCCACCGACGGAAAGGCCAAGTGGCGTTTTGCCCTCGACAAGGAGCGTATTCCGCGATGGAGCGTTCCCTCCTTCCTAAAACAATATTAATTTTCTGCCCACTCCACCCCCACCCCCCAACCCCCCAACCAAATCCTCCACTCCAATTAAAAAAAGGCAATTTAAAAATAAAAGATTTTTAAAACAAAAGGGGCCAACCTTGGGGGGGGGATTCAAGATTATTTGGGGGGGGGGGGGAATTTATAGTTTCTTTAAACTATTAGAATTTTTGGGCTGGGGGCGAGCTGAAGAGATCCGGAGGGAGGCCCCGCACCAGAGGCCGAGGCTTCAAAGCCGCCCCCAGAAATGACTAGGCCGCGGTTGCCTCGGGCAACGGGGAGGGAGGGGCGGGGCCTCCTCCTCCTCCTCCGCTTTGGCGCCACTGCGCGTGCGTACTCCCGCGGGCCGCCGGGAAATGTAGTCCCCCCCGACCCGCCGCCGGGACCACGTGACCCGGCCGCCACTTATTTTAAATTATTTTTACGCCAGACCGGTGAGTCTCTCTCTCCTTTTGTGATGCCGTCTCCGCAACATTGACCAAGAATGAAAACGACTTTTCTTTCAGGGGCTTCTTTGCCCCGAAAGGTCAGTTGAGGTCGCCGGGCATGCGCGCCAGCCCACGCCGGGGCTTCTGGGATTTGTAGTCTTCTGCCACAACACGCCTGGCGGCCATCTTGCTTGTGTAGCCAATGGGCCATTGGTCAAGTGGGCTCAACTTGTATTTGGGAACTTCCTCCATCCCCTTTTACCCTTCACCCCTTTTCATTTCATTTGTGATGATTCGAGATGAATGCAAGTACTCTTTCCCCAAACTTCCCCACAGCCTCCTACTGTGCTGAGTGGTGTCATACTGTTCCAAATACGAGAGGCTGAATGGCCACCAAGGAGCTGTGTAACAGGGTTGAGACAGTGGGCTGAATGGCCTCCTGTTGCCGTGAAACAGGCTCGAGGAGGGAGGCTGAGTGGCCTCCAGTTCCTGAGTAACAGGCTCAAGGAGGAAGGCTGACAGCGCCCACTCCCTCAGCACTGACCCTCCCTCAGCACCCGCTCCCTCAGCGCTGACCCCCCCACAGCACCCGCTCCCTCAGCACTGACCCTCCCACAGCACCCGCTCCCTCAGCACTGACCCTCGCACAGCACCCGCTCCCTCAGCACTGACCCTCCCACAGCACCCACTCCCTCAGCACTGACCCTCGCACAGCACCCGCTCCCTCAGCACTGACCCTCGCACAGCACCCGCTCCCTCAGCACTGACCCTCCCTCAGCACTGACCCTCCCACAGCACCCACTCCCGCAGCACTGACCCTCCCTCAGCACTGACCCTCCCACAGCTCCCACTCCCTCAGCACTGACCCTCCCTCAGCACTGACCCTCCCACAGCACCCACTCCCGCAGCACTGACCCTCCCACAGCACCCACTCCCTCAGCACTGACCCTCCCACAGCACCCACTCCCTCGGCACTGACCCTCCCACAGCACCCACTCCCTCGGCACTGACCCTCCCACAGCACCCACTCCCTCAGCACTGACCCTCCCACAGAACCCACTCCCTCAGCACTGACCCTCGCACAGCGCCCGCTCCCTCAGCACTGACCCTCCCACAGCCCCCGCTCCCTCAGCACTGACCCTCCCACAGCACCCGCTCCCTCAGCACTGACCCTCCCACAGCGCCCACTCCCTCAGCACTGACCCTCCCACAGCACCCGCTCCCTCAGCGCTGACCCTCGCACATGCCGGCTCCCTCAGCACTGACCCTCCCACAGCACCCACTCCCCTCAGCACTGACCCTCCCACAGCACCCGCTCCCTCAGCATTGACCCTCCCACAGCACCCACTCCCCTCAGCACTGACCCTCCCACAGCACCCGCTCCCTCAGCGCTGACCCTCGCACAGCACCCACTGCCTCAGCACCGACCCTCCCACAGCGCCCACTCCCTCAGCACTGACCCTCCCACAGCACCCGCTACCTCAGCGCTGACCCTCCCACAGCACCCGCTCCCCTCAGCGCTGACCCTCCCACAGCACCCGCTCCCTCAGCACTGACCCTCCCACAGCACCCGCTCCCTCAGCACTGACCCTCCCACAGCGCCCGCTCCCTCAGCTCTGACCCTCCCACAGCACCCGCTCCCTCAGCACTGACCCTCCCACAGCACCCACTCCCTCAGCGCTGACCCTCCCTCAGCGCTGACCCTCCCACAGCACCCACTCCCTCAGCACTGACCCTCCCACAGAGCCCACTCCCTCAGCACTGACCCTCCGACAGCGCCCGCTCCCTCGGCGCTGACCCTCCCACAGCGCCCGCTCCCTCGGCGCTGACCCTCCCACAGCGCCCGCTCCCTCGGCGCTGACCCTCCCACAGCGCCCGCTCCCTCGGCGCTGACCCTCCCACAGCGCCCGCTCCCTCGGCGCTGACCCTCCCACAGCGCCCGCTCCCTCGGCGCTGACCCTCCCACAGCGCCCGCTCCCTCGGCGCTGACCCTCCCACAGCGCCCGCTCCCTCGGCACTGACCCTCCCACAGCACCCGCTCCCTCAGCACTGGCCCTCGGACAGCACCCGCTCCCTTAGCACTGACCCTCCCACAGCACCCGCCCCCATCAGCGCTGACCCTCCCACAGCACCCACTCCCCTCAGCACTGACCCTCCCACAGCACCCACTCCCTCAGCGCTGACCCTCCCACAGCACCCACTCCCCTCAGCACTGACCCTCCCACAGCGCCCGCTCCCTCAGCGCTGACCCTCCCACAGCGCCCGCTCCCTCAGCGCTGACCCTCCCACAGCGCTCGCACCCTCAGCACTGACCCCCTGACAGCCCCCACTCCCTCAGCACTGACCCTCCCACAGCGCCCAATCCCTCAGCACTGACCCTCCCACAGCATCCGCTCCCTCAGCACTGACCCTCCCATAGCACCCACTCCCTCAGCACTGACCCTCCCACAGCACCCGCTCCCTCAGCACTGACCCTCCCACAGCACCCACACCCTCAGAATTGACCCTCCCACAGCGCCCACTCCCTCAGCACTGACCCTCCCACAGCACCCACTCCCTCAGCACTGACCCTCCCACAGCACCCACTCCCTCAGCACTGACCCTCCCACAGCACCCACTCCCTCAGCGCTGACCCTCCCACAGCCCCCACTCCCTCAGCACTGACCCTCCCTCAGCACCCACTCCCTCAGCACTGACCCTCCCACAGCCGACACTCCCTCAGAATTGACCCTCCCACAGCACCCACTCCCTCAGCACTGACCCTCCCACAGCACCCACTCCCTCAGCACTGACCCTCCCACAGCCCCCACTCCCTCAGCGCTGACCCTCACACAGCACCCACTCCCTCAGCACTGACCCTCCCACAGCACTGACCCCCTGACAGCGCAGTCAACGATCGAATGAGACAATTGTTGCTCAACAATATCTTTATTCCCGAAACATTTGTTCCCGGGACAGACAGAGGTCGGAACATTAGACCCGTCCCTAATTGACACCAGCCCCCACCCACCACTTCGGTCTCGCTGGGGGCCATTTCCGTGAGATGGCAAGGAAGGGGGCCCCTCTCCCACGTCCGGCGGGAGAGGCTTTGGAGCCACACGTAGGCCGAGACCGGGCAGCCGGGTCTCCCCTCCTTGTGCCTCTCCCGCCAAGCCGAGGTCTGTGAGTGTCAGCTCGCCTGTGGGAATCGATCCCACCCACCCTGGGAACGCAGACCCCCCCCCCCTGGTCCCGTCAGTGCCGTTTCACCGGGACATTGCGGGAGGCGCCACCGGACGACGTCCAAGAGTCGGGGTGGGGTGTAGGGGGTGGGGAAAGAATGTCAAATGCACCCCCCCACACCCCCCACCACCAGTGTCAGTCCTCCTCTGGGAAGATCCAGTCGATGAACCGCATGCCCATCTCGAAGCCCAGGAAACAGGCCTGGCGGATACAAGGAGCTCGGTTAGACGGCGCACCGACGACTGACAGCTAACTGCCGCTCTCTCTCTCTCTCTCTCTCTCTCACACATGTGCACCTGAACGCAAATCAGTCCCAACGTTTGGCGGGGCAGGCGTGTCTGTGTGACCATTCGTCCACCCACCTCCTGGTAGTGGGCAGGGGCTGTTCCTATCCCAGCCTCCGACCTGTTTTGAAGTGGAAGACGTGTCCTGTACCTTTAAGAGAGACTGAACGCTGTTTCGCCCTGAGAGCTAGCAGGCACGTGTCATGTGACTGACTAGCCATCTCAGTGTGTACAGGAAACTCGAAAATACATCACATTTGGCGGTCTTCACCACAGTTTAAGTTATGCCCCAGGATACTAAAACCCAATCGAATTTGAATCTGTTGTTTTTGCCAACATCAAGCCAATGAGGTCTAAACAAGCCGGCACTGATGAGGGTTAGCCAGAGAGCGAGAATGACCCCCAACCATTTAGAGAGAGAGATTGCCATCGGAAACGCTCTCTATCCATATTCTTATGAATGGCAGGTTGGCTGAGTGATTAGCACTGCGGTCTCCCAGTGCCAGTGACCCGGGTTCGATTCTGCCCTCGAGCGACTGTCTGTGTGGAATTTGCACATTCTCCCCCCACCTGTGTCTGCTTGGGTTTCGTCCCACAATCCAAAGATGTGCAAGTTAGGGTGGATTGGCCGTGCTAAATTGTCCCCGTAGTGCCCAGGGATGTGCAGGTTAGGGTGGATTGGCCGTGCTAAATTGTCCCTGTAGTGCCCAGGGATGTGCAGGTTAGGGTGGATTGGCCGTGCTAAATTGTCCCCGTGGTGCCCAGGGATGTGCAGGTTAGGGTGGATTGGCCGTGCTAAATTGTCCCGTAGTCCCCAGGGATGTGCAGGTTAGGGTGGGATTGGCCGTGCTAAATTGTCCCCGTAGTGCCCAGGGATGTGCAGGTTAGGGTGGATTGGCCATGCTAAATTGTCCCCGTAGTGCCCAGGGATGTACAGGTTAGGGTGGATTGGCCGTGCTAAATTGTCCCCGTAGTGCCCAGGGATGTACAGGTTAGCGTGGATTGGCCGTGCTAAATTGTCCCTGTAGTGCCCAGGGATGTGCAGGTTAGGGTGGGTTGGCCGTGCTAAATTGTCCCCGTAGTGCCCAGGGATGTGCAGGTTAGGGTGGATTGGCCGTGCTAAATTGTCCCCGTAGTGCCCAGGGATGTGCAGGTTAGGGTGGGATTGGCTGTGCTATATTGTCCCCGTAGTGCCCAGGGATGTGCAGGTTAGGGTGGATTGGCCGTGCTAAATTGTCCCCGTAGTGCCCAGGGATGTGCAGGTTAGGGTGGATTGGCCGTGCTAAATTGTCCCCGTAGTGCCCAGGGATGTGCAGGTTAGGGTGGGATTGGCTGTGCTATATTGTCCCCGTAGTGCCCAGGGATGTGCAGGTTAGGGTGGATTGGCCGTGCTAAATTGTCCCCGTAGTGCCCAGGGATGTGCAGGTTAGGGTGGATTGGCCGTGCTAAATTGTCCCCGTAGTGCCCAGGGATGTACAGGTTAGGGTGGATTGGCCGTGCTAAATTGTCCCCGTAGTGCCCAGGGATGTACAGGTTAGCGTGGATTGGCCGTGCTAAATTGTCCCTGTAGTGCCCAGGGATGTGCAGGTTAGGGTGGGTTGGCCGTGCTAAATTGTCCCCGTGGTGCCCAGGGATGTGCAGGTTAGGGTGGATTGGCCGTGCTAAATTGTCCCGTAGTCCCCAGGGATGTGCAGGTTAGGGTGGGATTGGCCGTGCTAAATTGTCCCCGTAGTGCCCAGGGATGTGCAGGTTAGGGTGGATTGGCCGTGCTAAATTGTCCCCGTAGTGCCCAGGGATGTGCAGGTTAGGGTGGATTGGCCGTGCTAAATTGTCCCCGTAGTGCCCAGGGATGTGCAGGTTAGGGTGGATTGGCCGTGCTAAATTGTCCCCGTAGTGCCCAGGGATGTGCAGGTTAGGGTGGATTGGCCGTGCTAAATTGTCCCCGTTGTGCCCAGGGATGTGCAGGTTAGGGTGGATTGGCCTTGCTAAATTGTCCCCGTAGTGCCCAGGGATGTGCGGGTTAGGGAGGATTGGCCGTGCTAGATTGTCCCCGTAGTGCCCAGGGATGTGCACATTAGGGTGGATTGGCCATGCTAAATTGTCCCGTAGTGCCCAGGGATGTGCAGGTTAGGGTGGATTGGCCGTGCTAAATTGTCCCGTAGTGTCCAGGGATGTGCAGGTTAGGGTGGATTGGCCGTGCTAAATTGTCCCCGTAGTGCCCAGGGATGTGCACATTAGGGTGGATTGGCCGTGCTAAATTGTCCCGTAGTGCCCAGGGATGTGCAGGTTAGGGTGGATTTGCCGTGCTAAATTGTCCCCGTAGTGCCCAGGGATGTGCGGGTTAGGGTGGGATTGGCCGTGCTAAATTGTCCCCGTAGTGCCCAGGGATGTGCAGGTTAGGGTGGATTGGCCGTGCTAAATTGTCCCCGTAGTGCCCAGGGATGAGCAGGTTTGGGTGGATGAGTCAGGGGGAAATGTCGAGTAATAGGGTAGGGGAATGAGTCTGAGTGGGTTACTCTTCGGAGAGTCGGTGTGGACTTGTTGGGCCGAAGGGCCTGTTTCCACGCTGTCAGGGATTCGAATTCTAATTCCCTTCTTTGCAACAAAAGACTGATATCGACTCAGGGCGATCTGCATGCGAAAGTAGATAGACCCCGATGATGGTGTCTGGTTTGGAACATTAAGTTGACGTAATTATCACAGGGAGCTTGATTGGATCGTTGTATTGTTATCGATTGGGGGGGAGACAACATATATTTAAGGGATAGCGGGCTTCGAGTGGTCAATAGTTATTGTTCGTTTTTAGATTTAAAGAATAAAATTGTTTTCTTCCCCTCTTTGAACAGTGGAACTTTGACAGTTCTCGGGTCACTGAGACTTGAACAGATGAGCAGGCGAGGTGCGCTTTTCTACCCCAACTGTCCCCGTTTCTGCCCGCTCACGTCACCCGCTGGTCGGATGGAACCCCCCCCCGCTATCGGCGGTCGGCTCAGACGCTCTGAGGAGGACGTCCGCTTGGGTATTCTTGCTAAGTGTCCTGACGGGAGGTTCGACTGAGACGTGAGCCACATACAGGCAAATCCTGTCGGTATCCTAAACTTCCATGTCACTCGTTAGCAATTTATAAACGGGGCGAGGAGTCCAGACCGGGGTTTCAAGAGTACAGAAACAGACCCTTCGGCCCATCCCGTCCGTGCCGACCCAGATACCCGAACCTAACCCAGTCCCCCCGTTTGCCAGCACCTGGCCCATCTCCCTCTAAACCCTTCCTATCCATGTGCCCCCACCCCCCATCCTTTTAAATGTTGGCATTGTACCAGCCCCCACCACTTCCTCTGGCAGCTCGTTCCACACACGCACCACCCTCTGGGGGGGAAAAGTTACCCCTCGGGTCCCTTTCCCCCCTCTCACCTTAAACCTACCCCCCTCTAGTTCTGGGCTCCCCCACCCCAGGGGGAAAAGACCTTGTCTATTTACCCTATCCATGCCCCCCCCCCTCATGATTTTATAAACCTCTAGTTCTGGACCCCCCCACCCCAGGGGGGAAAAGACCTTGTCTATTTACCCTATCCATGCCCCCACCTCATGATTTTATAAACCTCTAGTTCTGGACCCCCCCACCCCAGGGGGGAAAAGACCTTGTCTATTTACCCTATCCATGCCCCCCCCCTCATGATTTTATAAACCTCTAGTTCTGGGCTCCCCCACCCCAGGGGGAAAAGACCTTGTCTATTTACCCTATTCATGCCCCCCCCCCCCCCCTCATGATTTTATAAGCCTCTATAAGGTCGTCCCTCAGCCTCCGACGCTCCGGGGAAAACAGCCCCCGGCCTATCCAGCCTCTCCCTGTAGCTCAAACCCTCCAACATCCTTGCAAATCGTTTCCTGAACCCTTTCACAACATCCTTCCTGGGGCAGAATCGAACGCGGTATACCAAAAGCGGCCTCACCGAATCGGCCGCCACATGTCCTCCCGCCTCCTGACCCATAAAGGCCAGTGTACCAAACTCCTGTAGTCCTGACCAATAAAGGAAAGCATACCCAACGCCTCCTTCACTCTCCTCTCCACCTGCGACTCCACTTTCAAGGAGCTATGAACCTGCACTCCAAGGTCTCTTTGTTCAGCAACACTCCCCAGGACCTTACCATTAGGTCCTGCCCTGATTTGCCCGTTCCAAAACGCAGCGCCTCGCATTTATCTGAATTAAACTCCATCTGCCACTCCTCGGCCCATCTGGTCCAGATCTTGTTGTAATCTGAGGTAACCCTCTTCGCTGTCCACTCCACCTCCAATGTCAGTGTCTCCTGCAAACGTACTAACTATCCAGAATGTTTATTAATGGGGAGGTTTAAGAACATGGGACCCAAGGTATCTTACCGCATTAGCTGGGAAAGCACGCAACATAACAGCAGAGAAACCTTTGTAGAGGGAGCGGCATCCCTCTTCCCGGATCAATTCCCGAAGAACATCACGAAAACCGTTCAGATACTTGGTGTCAGGAGCTGGGTTTAGAAAAAGGCAGAGTTCCATGTTCAGAGAAAGTAACTTCAGCACAGACCTCTCACTGGGGTACGGGCTCCCACACAGATAGACAGACAGGCAGACGCACTCTCACACACAGACACAGTCACACACACACAGACAGATAGATAGACACACACACACACTCACAGACACACTCTCACTGGGGGACGGGCTCCCACACAGATAGACAGACAGGCAGACGCACTCTCACACGCAGACACAGTCACACAAACACACAGACAGATAGACACGCACAGACTCTCACTGGGGTACGGGCTCCCACACAGATAGACAGACAGGCAGACGCACTCTCACACGCAGACACAGTCACACACACACAAACACACACACACACAGACAGATAGATAGACACACACTCACAGACACACTCTCACTGGGGTACGGGCTCCCACACAGATAGACAGACAGGCAGACGCACTCTCACACGCAGACACAGTCACACACACACACACAAACACACAGACAGATAGACACGCACAGACTCTCACTGGGGTACGGGCTCCCACACAGATAGACAGACAGGCAGACGCACTCTCACACGCAGACACAGTCACACACAGACAGATAGACATACACACACACATGCACAGACTCTCACTGGGGTACGGGCTCCCACACAGATAGACAGACAGGCAGACGCACTCTCACACGCAGACACAGTCACACACACACAAACACACACACACAGATAGACACACACACACACATGCACAGACTCTCACTGGGGTACGGGCTCCCACACAGATAGACAGACAGGCAGACGCACTCTCACACGCAGACACAGTCACACACTCACACACACACAGACAGATAGACACACACACACACTCACAGACACACTCTCACTGGGGTACGGGCTCCCACACAGATAGACAGACAGGCAGACGCACTCTCACACGCAGACACAGTCACACACTCACACACACACAGACAGATAGACACACACACACACTCACACACAGACTCTCACTGGGGTACGGGCTCCCACACAGATAGACAGACAGACAGACGCACTCTCACACGCAGACACACTCACACACACACAAACACACACACACAGACAGATAGACACACACACACGCACAGACCTCTCACTGGGGTACGGGCTCCCACACAGATAGACAGACAGACAGACGCACTCGCACACACAGACACACAGATAGACACACACACACAGACTCTCACTGGGGTACGGGCTCCCACACAGATAGACAGACAGACAGACAGACGCACTCTCACACACAGACACACACACACACACAGACTCTCACTGGGGTACGGGCTCCCACACAGATAGACAGACAGACGCACTCTCACACACAGACACACACACACACACACACACACACACACACACACTAACTCTCACTGGGGTACGGGCTCCCACACAGATAGACAGACAGAGAGACGCACTCTCACACGCAGACACACTCTCACACACACACAGATAGACACACACACACTGACTCTCACTTGGGTACGGGCTCCCACACAGATAGACAGACAGACAGACAGACGCGCTCTCACACGCAGACACACACACACAGACAGATAGACACACACACACACTCACAGACACACTCTCACTGGGGTACGGGCTCTCACACAGATGGACAGACAGGCAGACGCACTCTCACACGCAGACACACTCACACACACACACAGATAGACACACACACACACGCACAGACCTCTCACTGGGGTACGGGCTCCCACACAGATAGACAGACAGGCAGACGCACTCTCACACGCAGACACACTCACACACACACACAGATAGACACACACACACTGACTCTCACTTGGGTACGGGCTCCCACACAGATAGACAGACAGACGCGCTCTCACACGCAGACACACTCACACACACACACACACACAGACAGACAGATAGACACACACACACACAGACTCTCACTGGGGTACCAGCTCCCACACAGATAGACAGACAGAGAGACGCACTCTCACACGCAGACACACTCTCACACACACACAGATAGACACACACACAGACTCTCACTGGGTTACGGGCTCCCACACAGATAGACAGACAGACATGCGCACTCTCACACGCAGACACACTCACTCACAGACACACCACACAGACAGATAGACACACACACAGACTCTCACTGGGTTACGGGCTCACACACACAGACAGATAGACACACACACAGACTCTCACTGGGTTACGGGCTCATACACACAGACAGATAGACACACACACAGACACTCACTGGGTTATGGGCTCACACACACAGACAGATAGAGACACACACACACACAGATAGAGACACACACACACACACAGACTCTCACTGGGGTACGGGCTCACACACAGATAGACAGACAGACAGACGCACTCTCACACGCAGACACACTCACATACACACACACACACACACACACACACAGACAGATAGACACACACACACACACAGACTCTCACTGGGGTACCAGCTCCCACACAGATAGACAGACAGAGAGACGCACTCTCACACGCAGACACACTCTCACACACACACACTCTCACTGGGTTACGGGCTCCCACACAGATAGACAGACAGACAGGCGCACTCTCACACGCAGACACACTCACTCACAGACACACACACACAGACAGATAGACACACACACAGACACTCACTGGGTTATGGGCTCACACACACAGACAGATAGACACACACACAGACATTCACTGGGTTACGGGCTCCCACACAGATAGACAGACAGACAGGCGCACTCTCACACGCAGACACACACACAGACAGATAGACACACACACAGACTCTCACTGGGTTATGGACTCACATACACACACACACAGATAGACAGACAGACAGACGCACTGTCACACGCAGACACACTCACACACACAGACAGATAGACACACACACAGACTCTCACTGGGTACGGGCTCACACACAGGTAGACAGACAGACAGACACAGACTCTCACTGGGTTACGGGCTCATACACGCAGACACACACACACACAGACACAGAATCTCACAGGGGTACAGGCTCACACACAGATAGACAGACACACGGACGCACTCTCACAAGCAGCCACACACACACACACACTCTCTCACTGGGGTACGGGCTCACACACACACAGACTCTCACTGGGGTACGGGCTCACACACACACACACACAGACTCTCCCTGGGGTACGGGCTCACACACACACACACTCTCTCACTGGGGTACGGGCTCACACACACACAGACTCTCCCTGGGGTACGGGCTCACACACACACACAGACTCTCCCTGGGGTACGGGCTCACACACACACACACACACACACTCTCTCACTGGGGTACGGGCTCACACACACACACACTCTCTCACTGGGGTACGGGCTCACACAGACACACACACAGACACTCTCACTGGGCTCACACACAGATAGACAGACACACGGACGCACTCTCACACGCAGACACACAGACACGAAGTGGAAGAGGGGACAGAGATAGGGAGGGGGTGTAGGGGCTGGAGGAGGGGACAGAGATAGGGAGGGGGTGTAGGGGCTGTAGGAGGGGACAGAGATAGGGAGGGGGTGTAGGGGCTGGAGGAGGGGACAGAGATAGGGAGGGGGTGTAGGGGCTGGAGGAGGGGACAGAGATAGGGAGGGGGTGTAGGGGCTGTAGGAGGGGACAGAGATAGGGAGGGGGTGTAGGGGCTGGAGGAGGGGACAGAGATAGGGAGGGGGTGTAGGGGCTGGAGGAGGGGACAGAGATAGGGAGGGGGTGTAGGGGGTGTAGGGGGCTGGAGGAGGGGACAGAGATAGGGAGGGGATGTAGGGGCTGGAGGAGGTGACGGAGATAGGGAGGGGGTGTAGGGGGCTGGAGGAGGGGACGGAGATAGGGAGGGGATGTAGGGGCTGGAGGAGGTGACGGAGATAGGGAGGGGGTGTAGGGGGCTGGAGGAGGGGACAGAGATAGGGAGGGGGTGTCAGGGCTGGAGGAGGGGACGGAGATAGGGAGGGGGTGTCGGGGCTGGAGGAGGGGACGGAGATAGGGAGGGGGTGTCGGGGCTGGAGGAGGGGACGGAGATAGGGAGGGGGTGTAGGGGCTGGAGGAGGGGACGGAGATAGGGAGGGGGTGTAGGGGCTGGAGGAGGGGACGGAGATAGGGAGGGGGTGTAGGGGGCTGGAGGAGGGGACGGAGATAGGGAGGGAGTGTAGGGGGCTGGAGGAGGGGACGGGGATAGGGAGGGGGTGTAGGGAGCTGGAGGAGGGGACAGAGATAGGGATGGGGTGTAGGGGCTGGAGGAGGGGACAGAGATAGGGAGGGGGTGTAGGGGCTGGAGGAGGGGACGGGGATAGGGAGGGGTGTAGGGGCTGGAGGAGGGGACGGAGATAGGGATGGGGTGTAGGGGCTGGAGGAGGGGACGGAGATAGGGAGGGGGTGTAGGGGCTGGAGGAGGGGACGGAGATAGGGAGGGTGTGTAGGGGCTGGAGGAGGGGACAGAGATAGGGAGGGGGTGTAGGGGCTGGAGGAGGGGACGGGGATAGGGAGGGGGTGTAGGGGCTGGAGGAGGGGACGGGGATAGGGAGGGGTGTAGGGGCTGGAGGAGGGGACGGGGATAGGGAGGGGGTGTAGGGAGCTGGAGGAGGGGACGGGGATAGGGAGGGGTGTAGGGGCTGGAGGAGGGGACGGGGATAGGGAGGGGGTGTAGGGGCTGGAGGAGGGGACGGGGATAGGGAGGGGTGTAGGGGCTGGAGGAGGGGACGGGGATAGGGAGGGGGTGTAGGGTCTGGAGGAGGGGACGGAGATAGGGAGGGGGTGTAGGGGCTGGAGGAGGGGACAGAGATAGGGAGGGGGTGTAGGGGCTGGAGGAGGGGGCAGAGATAGGGAGGGGGTGTAGGGGCTGGAGGAGGGGACGGGGATAGGGAGGGGGTGTGGGGGCTGGAGGAGGGGACGGAGATAGGGAGGGGGTGTAGGGGCTGGAGGAGGGGACGGAGATAGGGAGGGGGTGTAGGGGCTGGAGGAGGGGACGGAGATAGGGAGGGGGTGTAGGGGGCTGGAGGAGGGGACGGGGATAGGGAGGGGGTGTAGGGGCTGGAGGAGGGGATGGTGTTAGGGAGGGGGTGTAGGGGGAGGGAGGAGGTGCAGCCCCTCTCACCCGACGCCATCACTCACCAGTCTGGAAGCGAGACTTGACCACGTCGGCTGGCATGGCCACCATCCAGTTGATGACCCCCGCCATTCCTCCAGCCAAGAGGATTCTGGGAGTGGTCAGCTGAGCAACGCTGGAGGAGGAGAGGAAAGAAGTCTTTTGAGGGGGTTTGGGGGTGCGCTGGGTGGGGGGGGGCTGCCCGTGAGCAGACGGGTCTGGGGGGAGGTGGGGGGATGCCGATACACCACAGGCAACTCACCCACCCACACACGGGAACGCAACCAACTCTCCCCCTCACCTCAGGAGGTGACCGCTCTTAGATGCTGGGTTCCCTTTGATGCCCCCCCCAATGCCCCACCCCCTTCTCCCCCAATCCATCCCTCTCTCCACCCCACTCCTGCTCGCTCCCCGCTCTGACAAATCCCTCAGAGTATTGGGTACAGGGAGTTGGGAGGTCATGTTGCGGCTGTACAGGACATTGGTTTGGCCACTGTTGGAATATTGCGTGCAATTCTGGTCTCCTTCTTATCGGAAAGATGTTGTGAAACTTGAAAGGGTTCGGAAAAGATTTACAAGGATGTTGCCAGGGTTGGAGGGTCTGAGCTACAGGGAGAGGCTGAACAGGCCGGGGGCTGTTTTCCCCGGAGCGTCGGGGGCTGAGGGGTGACCTTATAGAGATTTATAAAATCATGAGGGGGGGGGGTGTGGATAGGGTAAATAGACAAGGTCTTTTCCCCCTGGGGTGGGGGAGCCCAGAACTAGAGGTTTATAAAATCATGAGGGGGGCATGGATAGGGTAAATAGACAAGGTCTTTTCCCCCTGGGTTGGGGGAGCCCAGAACTAGAGGTTTATAAAATCATGAGGGGGGGGGTATGGATAGGGTAAATAGACAAGGTCTTTTCCCCCTGAGGTGGGGGAGCCCAGAACTAGAGGTTTATAAAATCATGAGGGGGGGCATGGATAGGGTAAATAGACAAGGTCTTTTCCCCCCTGGGGTGGGGGAGCCCAGAACTCGAGGTTTATAAAATCATGGGGGGGACATGGATAGGGTAAATAGACAAGGTCTTTTCCCCCTGGGGTGGGGGAGTCCAGAACTAGAGGGTTATAAAATCATGAGGGGGGGCATGGATAGGGTAAATAGACAAGGTCTTTTCCCCCTGGGGTGGGGGGAGCCCAGAACTAGAGTGGGGTAGGTTTAGGGTGAGAGGGGAAAGATATAAAAGAGACCTAAGGGGCAACTTTTTCCCCCAGAGGGTGGTACGTGTATGGAATGAGTTGCCAGAGGAAATGGTGGAGGCTGGTACAATGACAACATTGAAGAGGCATTTGGATGGGTATATGAATAGGAAGGGTTTGGAGGGATATGGGCCGGGGGCTGGCAAGTGGGACTAGGTTGGGTTGGGATATCTGGGTCGGCATGGACGGGTTGGGCCGAAGGGTCTGTTTCCGTGCTGTACATCTCTATGACTCGGTGACTCTTCTGATGATCCGATGTACACCACATCCGCCCTCTCCTCTGCCGCCGACCCCCGCCTTCCGCTCTGAGTTCCGAAATCCGCGTCTCCCGTTCCTCCCCCCACCCCCCACCACACCTTGGTTCCGAATGACCCCTATTTGCTCTCCCACCTCCACCCTCCCAGCTGCCCCGCAAGACCCGTTCCCTGCTCCCGCAAAAAGACAGGCCCGAGGGAGGGAGGGAGGATCTCCCCCTTTCCCCAAATTCCCGGCGGGATGCCTTCGGGCGTCAGGTGGGAGGTTGACCCCGGAGTGGCGCCATTTCAGGGTCCTGAGGGCGACTTGGGGTTCCCTGTCCAAGTGCCACGCAAGGAGAGTGACTCTAACAAGTTCCGGCGAACTCTCCAGGACGCAGAGAGGTTTTGGGGTGGAGACACAAGGTGTCGAGTTACGGCCTCCCACCCTGTCAACCGGGGTAGGTATGGTGAGCACTGACCTTTCGCCGTGAGGGGTCAAGACATCCTTCAGCCATTCGTAACTAAGGAAGTAGACGCCATTAGCCGGGAGATCTGAAAGGATAGAAAGCGGACATTGGATGGAGGGCATCTCCCTCAGCACTGACCCTCCCACAGCCCCCACTCCCTCAGCACTGACCCTCCCACAGCCCCCACTCCCTCAGCACTGACCCTCCCACAGCACCCACTCCCTCAGCACTGACCCTCCCACAGCGCCCACTCCCTCAGCACTGACCCTCCCACAGCGCCCACTCCCTCAGCACTGACCCTCCCACAGCCCCCGCTCCCTCAGCGCTGACCCTCCCACAGCGCCCACTCCCTCAGCACTGACCCTCCCACAGCACCCACTCCCTCAGCACTGACCCTCCCACAGCGCCCACTCCCTCAGCACTGACCCTCCCACAGCGCCCACTCCCTCAGCACTGACCCTCCCACAGCACCCACTCCCTCAGCGCTGACCCTCCCACAGCACCCGCTCCCTCAGCACTGACCCTCCCACAGCGCCCACTCCCTCGGTGCTGACCCTCCCACAGCACCCACTCCCTCAGCGCTGACCCTCCCACAGCACCCGCTCCCTCAGCACTGACCCTCCCACAGCACCCACTCCCTCAGCACTGACCCTCCCACAGCGCCCACTCCCTCAGCGCTGACCCTCCCACAGCGCCCACTCCCTCAGCGCTGACCCTCCCACAGCGCCCACTCCCTCAGCGCTGACCCTCCCACAGCGCCCACTCCCTCAGCACTGACCCTCCCACAGCACCCACTCCCTCAGCACTGACCCTCCCACAGCACCCACCTCCTCAGCACTGACCCTCCCACAGCACCCGCTCCCTCAGCACTGACCTTCCCACAGCACCCACTCCCTCAGCGCTGACCCTCCCACAGCACCCACTCCCACAGCACTGACCCTCCCACAGCCCCCGCTCCCTCAGCACTGACCCTCGCACAGCGCCCGCTCCCTCAGCACTGACCCTCCCACAGCACCCGCTCCCTCAGCACCCACCCTCCCACAGCACCCACTCCCTCAGCACTGATCCTCCCACAGCGCCCGCTCCCTCAGCACTGATCCTCCCACAGCACCCACTCCCTCAGCACTGACCCTCCCACAGGACCCGCTCCCTCAGCACTGACCCTCCCACAGCAACCACTCCCTCAGCGCTGACCCTCGCACAGCACCCACTCCCTCAGCACTGACCCTCCCACAGGACCCGCTCCCTCAGCGCTGACCCTCCCACAGCGCCCGCTCCCTCAGCGCTGACCCTCCCACAGCACCCGCTCCCTCAGCACTGACCCTCCCTCAGCGCCCACTCCCTCAGCGCTGACCCTCCCACATGACCCGCTCCCTCAGCACAGACCCTCCCACAGCGCCCACTCCCTCAGCAATGATCCTCCCACAGGACCCGCTCCCTCAGCACTGACCCTCCCACAGCAACCACTCCCTCAGCGCTGACCCTCCCACAGCGCCCACTCCCTCAGCTCTGACCCTCCCACAGGACCCGCTCCCTCAGCACTGACCCTCCCACAGCAACCACTCCCTCAGCGCTGACCCTCGCACAGCGCCCGCTCCCTCAGCACTGACCCTCCCACAGGACCCGCTCCCTCAGCGCTGACACTCCCACAGCGCCCGCTCCCTCAGCGCTGACCCACCCACAGCGCCCACTCCCTCGGCGCTGACCCTCCCACAGCACCCGCTCCCTCAGCACTGACCCTCCCACAGCGCCCGCTCCCTCAGCACTGACCCTCCCATAGCGCCGCCTCCCTCAGCACTGACCCTCCCACAGCGCCCACTCCCTCAGCACTGACCCTCCCACAGCGCCCACTCCCTCAGCACTGACCCTCCCACAGCGCCCACTCCCTTAGCACTGACCCTCCCACAGCACCCGCTCCCTCAGCACTGACCCTCCCACAGCGCCCGCTCCCTCAGCACTGACCCTCCCATAGCGCCGCCTCCCTCAGCACTGACCCTCCCACAGCGCCCACTCCCTCAGCACTGACCCTCGCACAGCGCCCGCTCCCTCAGCACTGACCCTCCCACAGGACCCGCTCCCTCGGCACTGACCCTCCCACAGCACCCACTCCATCGGCGCTGACCCTCCCACAGCACCCACTCCCTCAGCACTGACCCTCCCCCAGCGCCCACTCCCTGAGCACTGACCCTCCTCCAGCGCCCACTCCCTGAGCACTGACCCTCCCACAGCACCCACTCTCCCACAGCACTGACCCTCCCACAGCACCCACTCCCTCAGCACTGACCCTCCCTCAGCGCCCACTCCCTCAGCACTGACCCTCCCACAGCGCCCGCTCCCTCAGCACTGACCCTCCCACAGCGCCCGCTCCCTCAGCACTGACCCTCCCACAGCGCCCACTCCCTGAGCACTGACCCTCCCCCAGCGCCCACTCCCTCAGCGCTGACCCTCCCACAGCACCAACTCTCCCACAGCACTGACCCTCCCACAGCACCCACTCCCTCAGCACTGACCCTCCCACAGCGCCCGCTCCCTCAGCACTGACCCTCCCACAGCACCCACTCCCTCAGCACTGACCCTCCCACAGCACCCGCTCCCTCAGCGCTGACCCTCCCACAGCGCCCGCTCCCTCAGCACTGACCCTCCCACAGCACCCACTCCCTCAGCACTGAACCTCCCACAGCGCCCGCTCCCTCGGCACTGACCCTCCCACAGCACCCGCTCCCTCAGCACTGACCCTGCCACAGCGCCCGCTCCCTCGGCACTTCCCCTCCCCCAGCACCCGCTCCCTCGCCACTGACCCTCCCACAGCACCCACTCCCTCAGCACTGACCCTCCCACAGCGCCCACTCCCTCAGCACTGACCCTCCCTCAGCACCCTCTCCCTCAGCACTGACCCTCCCACAGCGCCCTCTCCCTCAGCAATGGCCCTCCAACCATATGGTAGCCCACACTGCGATACTAGCAGGTGTCTGAGCCCTATTCACTTACCCCTCAGTAACGTGAGGCAGGTCCCTTTGTATATACCAGCCAGACCGGATTTTTTGTAGAGTTGCCTCACGCAATCCCTGGGTCCTGAAAACCTCCTGTCCCCACTTCCTGTCTGCACCTAAAACAGTATCAGCTGATCAGTTAGCGATCCACCTATCCCAAGATTCCCCCACCGCCCCACCCGAGGTTTTTCCCCCCCCTCCCCTGTTCCTTGAGTTAGCTCCAGGGATCGCGCCATCATTAGTTTGGGCTGTTGGATGCCAGCTTTGACCATTTGACTTTCAAAATGGGGTCACAAAATGGTGCAGCCTCACAGTGAGACACAAAGGCCGGACTTGGCAATGCACGAACGAATGCTATTTCAGCCACAGGGAGAGAGACAGCGAAACAGAGATCAAGAACAGCAAGGACTAGGTGTCTTGCTCTCTCTTACCTTCTGTTCCCTTCACACCATTCAACAGAAAACAGGCACCGTGGCTCAGTGGTTAGCACTGCTGCATCACAGCGCCAGGGGCCTGGGTTCGATTCCAGCCTCAGGGCAACTGTCTGTGTGGAGTTTGCACATGCTCCCCGAGTCTGCGTGGGTTTCCTCCGCGTGCTCCGGTTTCCTCCCACAGTCCAAAGATGTGCAGGTTAGGGTGGATTGGCCGTGCTAAATTGTCCCCGTAGTGTCCAGGGATGTGTAGGTTAGGGTGGATTGGCCGTGCTAAATTGTCCCGTAGTGCCCAGGGATGTGCGGGTTAGGGTGGATTGGCCGTGCTAAATTGTCCCGTAGTGCCCAGGGATGTGCGGGTTAGGGTGGATTGGCCGTGCTAAATTGTACCCGTAGTGTTCAGGGATGTGTAGGTTAAGGTGGATTGGCCGTGCTAAATTGTCCCGTAGTGCCCAGGGATGTGCAGGTTAGGGTGGATTGGCCGTGCTAAATTGTCCCCGTAGTGCCCAGGGATGTGCAGGTTAGGGTGGATTGGCTGTGCTAAATTGTCCCGTAGTGCCCAGGGATGTGCAGGTTAGGGTGGATTGACCGTGCTAAATTGTCCCCGTAGTGCCCAGGGATGTGCAGGTTAGGGTGGATTGGCCGTGCTAAATTGTCCCCATAGTGCCCAGGGATGTGTAGGTTAGGGTGGATTGGCCGTGCTAAATTGTCCCCGTAGTGCCCAGGGTTGTGTAAGTTCGAGTGGATTGGCCGTGCTAAATTGTCCCGTCGTGCCCAGGAATGTGCAGGTTAGGGTGGATTGGCCGTGCTAAATTGTCCCGTAGTGCCCAGGGATGTGCAGGTTAGGGAGGATTGGCCGTGCTAAATTGTCCCGTAGTGCCCAGGGATGTGCAGGTTAGGGTGGATTGGCCGTGCTAAATTGTCCCGTAGTGCCCAGGGATGTGCAGATTAGGGAGGATTGGCCGTGCTAAATTGTCCCGTAGTGCCCAGGGATGTGCAGGTTAGGGTGGATTGGCCGTGCTAAATTGTCCCGTAGTGCCCAGGGATGTGCAGGTTAGGGTGGATTGGCCGTGCTAAATTGTCCCCGTAGTGCCCAGGAATGTGCAGGTTAGGGTGGATTGGTCGTGCTAAATTGTCCCTGTAGTGCCCAGGGATGTGCGGGTTAGGGTGGATTGGCCGTGCTAAATTGTCCCCGTAGTGCCCAGGGATGTACAGGTTAGGGTGGATTGGCCGTGCTAAATTGTCCCTGTAGTGCCCAGGGATGTGCAGGTTAGGATGGGATTGGCCGTGCTAAATTGTCCCCGTAGTGCCCAGGGATGTGCAGGTTAGGGTGGATTGGCCGTGCTAAATTGTCCTGTAGTGCCCAGGGATGTACGCGTTAGGGTGGATTGGCCGTGCTAAATTGTCCCCGTAGTGCCCAGGGATGTGCAGGTTAGGGTGGATTGGCCGTGCTAAATTGTCCCTGTAGTGTCCAGGGATGTGCGGGTTAGGGTGGATTGGCCGTGCTAAATTGTCCCCGTAGTGTCCAGGGATGTGCGGGTTAGGGTGGATTGGCCGTGCTAAATTGTCCCATAGTGCCCAGGGATGTACAGGTTAGGGTGGATTGGCCGTGCTAAATTGTCCCTGTCGTGCCCAGGGATGTGCAGGTTAGGGTGGATTGGCCGTGCTAAATTGTCCCCGTAGTGTCCAGGGATGTGCAGGTTAGGGTGGATTGGCCGTGCTAAATTGTCCCCGTAGTGCCCAGGGATGTGCAGGTTAGGGTGGATTGGCCGTGCTAAATTGTCCCCGTAGTGCCCAGGGATGTGCAGGTTAGGGTGGATTGGCCGTGCTAAATTGTCCCCGTAGTGCCCAGGGATGTGCGGGTTAGGGTGGATTGGCCGTGCTAAATTGTCCCCGTAGTGCCCAGGGATGTACAGGTTAGGGTGGATTGGCCGTGCTAAATTGTCCCCGTAGTGCCCAGGGATGTGCGGGTTAGGGTGGATTGGCCGTGCTAAATTGTTCCCGTAGTGCCCAGGGATGTGCAGGTTAGGGTGGATTGGCCGTGCTAAATTGTCGCCGTAGTGCCCAGGGATGTGCGGGTTAGGGTGGATTGGCCGTGCTAAATTGTTCCCGTAGTGCCCAGGGATGTGCAGGTTAGGGTGGATTGGCCGTGCTAAATTGTCCCGTAGTGCCCAGGGATGTGCAGGTTAGGGTGGATTGGCCGTGCTAAATTGTCCCCGTAGTGCCCAGGGATGTGCAGGTTAGGGTGGATTGGCCGTGCTAAATTGTCCCGTAGTGCCCAGGGATGTGCAGGTTAGGGTGGATTGGCCGTGCTAAATTGTCCCCGTAGTGCCCAGGGATGTGCAGTATAGGGTGGATTGGCCGTGCTAAATTGTCCCGTAGTGCCCAGGGATGTGTAGGTTAGGGTGGATTGGCCGTGCTAAATTGTCCCCGTAGTGCCCAGGGATGTGCAGTATAGGGTGGATTGGCCGTGCTAAATTGTCCCCGTAGTGCCCAGGGATGTGCAGGTTAGGGTGGATTGGCCGTGCTAAATTGTCCCGTAGTGCCCAGGGATGTACAGGTTAGGGTGGATTGGCCGTGCTAAATTGTCCCCGTAGTGCCCAGGGATGTGCAGGTTAGGGTGGATTGGCCGTGCTAAATTGCCCCAGGAGTGTAACCCTGAAGGACCGGCCGTTATCATTCCCAGTTGTGATATCGTGTGAGGAGCCTCAGAGGGGTGTAGCATAGCGTAGCGGTGTGGTACAAGGAAGGTACAGAGGCTGCTGTCGCTGGAGACACGCTGCTGTGCACCTTGTGAATGGTACATGGGACAATTTAACTGCCCCCTCCACGTCAGTGTTGGAGCTCTGCCGGGCATTCCTAATGAGGCCAGCTCCCTCGGGGGTGGGAGGGAGGGAGTGTTGGAGCTCAGCCAGGCATTCCTAATGAGGCCAGCTCCCTCGGGGGTGGGAGGGAGGGAGTGTTGGAGCTCAGCCGGGCATTCCAAATGAGGCCAGCTCCCTCGGGATGGAGGGAGGGTGTGTTGGTGCTCAGCCGGGCATTCCTAATGAGCCCAGCTACCTCGGGGGGTGGGAGGGAGGGAGTGTTGGAGCTCAGCCGGGCATTCCTAATGAGCCCAACTACCTCGGGGGAGGGAGAGAGGGAGTGTTGGAGTTCAGCCGGGCATTCCTAATGAGCCCAGCTACCTCGGGGGAGGGAGAGAGGGAGTGTTGGAGTTCAGCCGGGCATTCCTAATGAGCCCAGCTACCTCGGGGGAGGGAGAGAGGGAGTGTTGGAGCTCAGCCGGGCATTCCTAATGAGCCCAGCTACCTCGGGGGAGGGAGGGAGGGAGTGTTGGAGCTCAGCCGGGCATTCCTAATGAGCCCAGCTACCTCGGGGGTGTGAGAGGGAGGGTGTGTTGAAGGTGGGGTTTAGCATGTCGATTGAGCGCAGGGAGGGGGCACAGTCAGTGTGACCAATAGGAAAAGTATTTTCCAAGCCCTCACCTGTAATAGGCACTTGATTCTCTCAACAGGACTCAGTATAACGGTGCTGAAAACACCAGACACCATCCCAGCAACAAACAGCTGAGGCCTTCTGTCAGACAGAGAGCAAGACCGAATTAACATAGATCCTCCTGCCCGCTCCCTCGGCACTGACCCTCCCACAGCGCCCGCTCCCTCAGCACTGACCCTCGCACAGCGCCCGCTCCCTCAGCACTGACCCTCCCACAGCACCCACTCCCTCAGCACTGACCCTCCCACAGCACCCGCTCCCTCAGCACTGACCCTCCCACAGCACCCACTCCCTCAGCACTGACCCTCCCACAGCGCCCGCTCCTTCGGCACTGACCCTCCCACAGCGCCCACTCCCTCAGCACTGACCCTCGCACAGCGCCCGCTCCCTCAGCACTGACCCTCCCACAGCGCCCACTCCCTCAGCACTGACCCTCCCACAGTACCCGCTCCCTCAGCACTGACCCTCCCACAGCACCCGGTCCCTCAGCACTGACCCTCCTACAGCACCCACTCCCTCAGCACTGACCCTCCCACAGCACCCGCTCCCTCAGCACTGCCCCTCCCACAGCACCCGCTCCCTCAGCACTGACCCTCCCACAGCATCCGCTCCCTCAGGACTGACCCTCCCACAGCACCCACTCCCTCAGCACTGACCCTCCCACAGCACCCACTCCCTCAGCACTGCCCCTCCCACAGCACCCACTCCCTCAGTACTGACCCTCCCACAGCACTGACCCTCCCACAGCACCCACTCCCTCAGCACTGACCCTCCCACAGCGCCCGCTCCCTCAGCACTGACCCTACCACAGCGCCCACTCCCTCAGCACTGACCCTCCCTCAGCACCCACTCCCTCAGCACTGACCCTCCCACAGCACCCACTCCCTCAGCACTGACCCTCCCACAGCACCCACTCCCTCAGCACTGACCCTCCCTCAGCACCCACTCCCTCAGCACTGACCCTCCCACAGCACCCACTCCCTCAGCATGACCCTCCCACAGTACCCACTCCCTCAGCGCTGACCCTCCCACAGCACTCGCTCCCTCAGCACTGACCCTCCCACAGCACTCGCTCCCTCAGCACTGACCCTCCCACAGCACCCGCTCCCTCAGCACTGACCCTCCCACAGCACCCGCTCCCTCAGCACTGACCCTCCCACAGCACCCGCTCCCTCAGCACTGACCCTCCCACAGCACCCGCTCCCTCAGCACTGCCCCTCCCACAGCACCCGCTCCCTCAGCACTGACCCTCCCACAGCATCCGCTCCCTCAGGTCTGACCCTCCCACAGCACCCACTCCCTCAGCACTGACCCTCCCACAGCACCCACTCCCTCAGCACTGCCCCTCCCACAGCACCCACTCCCTCAGTACTGACCCTCCCACAGCACTGACCCTCCCACAGCACCCACTCCCTCAGCACTGACCCTCCCACAGCGCCCGCTCCCTCAGCACTGACCCTACCACAGCGCCCACTCCCTCAGCACTGACCCTCCCTCAGCACCCACTCCCTCAGCACTGACCCTCCCACAGCACCCACTCCCTCAGCACTGACCCTCCCACAGCACCCACTCCCTCAGCACTGACCCTCCCTCAGCACCCACTCCCTCAGCACTGACCCTCCCACAGCACCCACTCCCTCAGCACTGACCCTCCCTCAGCACCCACTCCCTCAGCGCTGACCCTCCCACAGCACTCGCTCCCTCAGCACTGACCCTCCCACAGCACTCGCTCCCTCAGCACTGACCCTCCCACAGCACCCACTCCCTCAGCACTGACCCTCCCACAGCGCCCGCTCCCTCAGCACTGACCCTCCCACAGCACCCGCTCCCTCAGCACTGACCCTCCCACAGCGCCCGCTCCCTCAGCACTGACCCTCCCACAGCGCCCACTCCCTCAGCACTGACCCTCCCACAGCACCCACTCCCTCAGCACTGACCCTCCCACAGCGCCCGCTCCCTCAGCACTGACCCTCCCACAGCACCCACTCCCTCAGCACTGACCCTCCCACAGCACCCACTCCCTCAGCACTGACCCTCCCACAGCACCCACTCCCTCAGCACTGACCCTCCCACAGCGCCCACTCACGAGAGAGGGTCCTCGGGGTGCCTCTGCTGTAGTTTCTTGCCCACGCCATACCCAAAGAAGATGACAGCGGTGATGGGAGTGATGGCAAGAAGGGGAGCACCCATCCCCTTGTAGAGCCCAGAGAGACCCTGTAGGAGACAGGGAGAGTGAGAGAGAAACTGGGAGCCCCTCCTCCAGCCTGTTACACAGGAACAGGAGGCCATTCAGCCCCTCCTCCTCCAGCCTGTTACACAGGAACAGGAGGCCATTCAGCCCCTCCATCCTCCAGCCTGTTACACAGGAACAGGAGGCCATTCAGCCCCCTCCCTCCTCCAGCCTGTTACACAGGAACAGGAGGCCATTCAGCCCCCTCCTCCTCCTCCAGCCTGTTACACAGGAGCAGGAGGCCATTCAGCCCCTCCTCCTCCTCCAGCCTGTTACACAGGAACAGGAGACCATTCAGCCCCTCCATCCTCCAGCCTGTTACACAGGAACAGGAGGCCATTCAGCCCCCTCCCTCCTCCAGCCTGTTACACAGGAACAGGAGGCCATTCAGCCCCTCCTCCTCCAGCCTGTTACACAGGAACAGGAGGCCATTCAGCCCCTCCTCCTCCTCCAGCCTGTTACACAGGAACAGGAGGCCATTCAGCCCCTCCTCCTCCAGCCTGTTACACAGGAACAGGAGGCCATTCAGCCCCTCCTCCTCCAGCCTGTTACACAGCAACAGGAGGCCATTCAGCCCCTCCTCCTCCAGCCTGTTACACAGGAACAGGAGGCCATTCAGCCCCCTCCCTCCTCCAGCCTGTTACACAGGAACAGGAGGCCATTCAGCCCCCTCCCTCCTCCAGTCTGTTACACAGGAACAGGAGGCCATTCAGCCCCCTCCCTCCTCCAGCCTGTTACACAGGAACAGGAGGCCATTCAGCCCCCTCCCCCTCCAGCCTGTTACACAGGAACAGGAGGCCATTCAGCCCCCTCCCTCCTCCAGCCTGTTACACACGAACAGGAGGCCATTCAGCCCCCTCCCTCCTCCAGCCTGTTACACAGGAACAGGAGGCCATTCAGCCCCCTCCCTCCTCCAGCCTGTTACACAGGAACAGGAGGCCATTCAGCCCCCTCCCTCCTCCAGCCCTGTTACACAGGAACAGGAGGCCATTCAGCCCCCTCCCTCCTCCAGCCCTGTTACACAGGAACAGGAGGCCATTCAGCCCCCCCTCCTCCTCCAGCCTGTTACACAGGAACAGGAGGCCATTCAGCCCCCTCCCTCCTCCAGCCTGTTACACAGGAACAGGAGGCCATTTAGCCCCTCCTCTTCCAGCCTGTTACACAGGAACAGGAGGCCATTCAGCCCCCTCCTCCTCCAGCCTGTTACACAGGAACAGGAGGCCATTTAGCCCCTCCTCTTCCAGCCTGTTACACAGGAACAGTAGGCCATTCAGCCCCCTCCTCCACCTCCAGCCTGAGGGAGGGGGAGCACTGCCTTACCTCATTCACAACAGTCTTCCTCAGACAATCCAGGGCCCCACGGTACAGCAGAGTGCGGCCTAGGTCAGGCTTTGGCTGAGTCTGCAGTCGGACCTGTATGTGTGGTGGGGATGGAGGGTGGGGAGAGGAGGGAAGAGGTCAGAGGGTCAAGTACACACCGAGCCCCACCCTGAGCGCCACGGGCTGCATTCAACAAACCCCACCCATCCCGGTCGGGACACGGAACCAATTGTGGGGTCGCGTCGATATATCTCTCTCGCTATGGGGGCTGCAGGGGGTGATGGAGATAGGGAGGGGGTGTAGGGGCTGGAGGAGGGGACGGGGATAGGGAGGGGGTGTAGGGGCTGGAGGAGGGGACGGGGATAGGGAGGGGGTGTAGGGGCTGGAGGAGGGGACGGAGCTAGGGAGGGGGTGTAGGGGCTGGAGGAGGGGACGGAGATAGGGAGGGAGTGTAGGGGCTGGAGGAGGGGACGGAGATAGGGAGGGGGTGTAGGGAGCTGGAGGAGGGGACGGGGATAGGGAGGGGGTGTAGGGGCTGGAAGGAGGGGACGGGGATAGGGAGGGGGTGTAGAGGCTGGAGGAGGGGACGGAGATAGGGAGGGGGTGTAGGGGCTGGAGGAGGGGACGGGGATAGGGAGGGGGTGTAGGGGCTGGAGGAGGGGACGGAGATAGGGAGGGGGTGTAGGGGCTGGAGGAGGGGACGGAGATAGGGAGGGGGTGTAGGGAGACGGAGGAGGGGACGGGGATAGGGAGGGGGTGTAGGGACTGGAGGAGGGGACAGGGATAGGGAGGGGGTGTAGTGGCTGGAGGAGGGGACGGGGATAGGGAGGGGGGTGTAGGGGCTGGAGGAGGGGACAGGGATAGGGAGGGGGTGTAGTGGCTGGAGGAGGGGACGGGGATAGGGAGGGGGTGTAGGGGCTGGAGGAGGGGTCGGGGATAGGGAGGGGGTGTAGGGGCTGGTGGAGGGAACGGGGATAGGGAGGGGGTGTAGGGGCTGGAGGAGGGGACGGGGATAGGGAGGGGGTGTAGGGGCTGGAGGAGGGGACGGGGATAGGGAGGGGGTGTAATGGCTGGAGGAGGGGACGGGGATAGGGAGGGGGTGGAGATGGGGTTAGGGAGGGGGTGGGGATGGGGGTGGGGATGGGGGTGGTGTTGGGGGTGGGGAAGCGGATGGAGATGGGGTTAAGGAGGGGGTGGGGATGGGGGTGGCGATAGGGAGGGGGTGTATGCAGATTGGAACCATTGGTAATGCTGTCTTTACCAGTTTCCTTCCCATCGCTTCAATCCCAAACCCAGGACGAGCCCGTTTTCGGCAGAGATGGCGTTTTCAGGCTGTCGTTGTGGTGGAGAGGAGTGTGAGAGTGTGTGTGTGTGTGTCTGTGTGTGTGAGTGTGTATGTGTTTGTCTGTGTGTGTGTCTGTGTGTGTGTGTGGTCAGGGTCGGGGGTGTGAACAGAGAGTGTGTGAGGAGTTTCTCACTGGGCGTGTGTGTGTGTGTGGTCAGGGTCGGGGGGTGTGTGGGTGTGAACAGAGAGTGAGTGCGGAGTGTCTGACCATGTGTGTGTCTGTGTGTGTGTGAATGTGTGTGGTCGGGGATGTGTGGGTGTGAATAGAGTGAGTGAGGAGTGTCTGACCGTGTGTGTGTGTGTGTGTGAATGTAGTGAGTGTGTGGTCGGGGGTGTGTGTATGTGTGGGGTCAGGGGCAGGGGTGTGTGGGTGTGAACAGAGAGTGTGTGAGGAGTCTCTCACTGTGTGTGTGTGTGTCGGGTCAGGGTCGGGGGTGTGTGGGTGTGAACAGAGAGTGTGTGAGGAGTCTCTCACTGTGTGTGTGTGTAGGGTCAGGGTCGGGGGGTGTGTGGGTGTGAACAGAGAGTGAGTGAGGAGTTTCTGACTCTGTGTGTGTGTGTAGGGTCAGGGTCAGCGGTGTGTGGGTGTGAACAGAGAGTGAGTGAGGAGTTTCTCACTGGGGTGTGGCTCACTATCTCTCTGTACTCTCGACCCTGGAAACAGCCATCGCTCTGGGTATTGAGACCAAGACACCATGGACAGCATGAGATAACGGGCAAGGAACATTCACACCCCCCCCTCCTCCCCCCATCCGCGCACGCACACGCTCGCACACACACACACACACACACATATAGAGAGAACTGCCAGGCTCTGCCCATCTCCAAGAGAAGAGAATCTAACCATCGCCCACTTGACATGAACATGACTGAATCCCCTCGCACTATCAACTTCCTGGGGTCTACCACTGTGTGTGTGTGTGAGAGAGAGTGTGAGTGTGAGTGAAAGTGTGCGTGAGAGAGGGAGGGGGGAAGAAAGACTGTGTGTGTGTGCGTGTGAGAGAGAGTGTGTGTGTAGGAGGGGGATGGAACTGGGAGTGTGTGAGTGTGTGAGGGAGATGGAGCTGGGAGCGTGTGAGGGAGATGGAGCTGGGAGTGTGGGAGTGTGTGAGGGAGATGGAGCTGCGAGTGTGTGAGTGTGTGAGTGTGAGATGGAGCTGTGAGTGTGTGAGTGTGTGAGGGAGATGGAGCTGGGAGTGTGTGTGTGTGTGAGATGGAGCTGGGAGTGTGGGAGTGTGGGAGCTGGGAGTGTGAGAGCTGGGAGTGTGAGAGCTGGGAGTGTGAGAGCTGGGAGTGTGAGAGCTGGGAGTGTGTGAGCTGGGAGTGTGAGAGCGTGTGAGCTGGGAGTGTGTGAGCTGGGAGTGTGTGAGCTGGGAGTGTGTGAGCTGGGAGTGTGTGAGTGTGTGAGCTTGAAGTGTGTGAGTGTGTGTGCTGGGAGTGTGTGTGCTGGGAATGTGTGAGTGTGAGTGTGTGTGTGCTGGGAGTGTGTGTGCTGGGAGTGTGTGTGCTGGGAGTGTGTGTGCTGGGAGTGTGTGTGCTGGGAGTGTGTGAGAGCTGGGAGTGGGGGAGTGTGGGAGTGTGTGAGTGTGAGTGTGTGTGATCTGGGAGTGTGTGAGTGTGCGAGTGTGTGAGCTGGGAGTGTGAGAGTGCGTGAGTGTGAGTGTGCGAGTGTGTGAGCTGTGAGTGTGAGAGTGTGTGAGCTGGGAGTGTGTGAGTGTGTGAGCTGGGAGTGTGTGAGTGTGTGAGCTGGGAGCGTGTGAGCTGGGAGCGTGTGAGCTGGGGGCGTGTTAGCTGGGAGCGTGTGAGCTGGGAGCGTGTGAGCTGGGAGCGTGGGAGCTGGGAGCGTGGGAGCTGGGAGCGTGGGAGTGTGGGAGCGTGGGAGCTGGGAGCGTGGGAGCTGGGAGCGTGGGAGTGTGGGAGCTGGGAGCGTGGGAGCTGGGAGCGTGGGAGCTGGGAGCGTGGGAGTGTGGGAGCTGGGAGCGTGTGAGTGTTTGAGCTGGGAGTGTGTGAGTGTTTGAGCTGGGAGTGTGGGAGCGTGTGAGCTGGGAGCGTGTGAGCTGGGAGCGTGTGAGCTGAGAGCGTGTGAGCTGGGAGTGTGGGAGTGTGTGAGCTGGGAGTGTGTGAGCTGGGAGTGTGTGAGTGTGTGAGCTTGAAGTGTGTGAGTGTGTGTGCTGGGAGTGTGTGTGCTGGGAATGTGTGAGTGTGAGTGTGTGTGTGCTGGGAGTGTGTGTGCTGGGAGTGTGTGTGCTGGGAGTGTGTGTGCTGGGAGTGTGTGTGAGCTGGGAGTGGGGGAGTGTGGGAGTGTGTGAGTGTGAGTGTGTGTGATCTGGGAGTGTGTGAGTGTGCGAGTGTGTGAGCTGGGAGTGTGAGAGTGCGTGAGTGTGAGTGTGCGAGTGTGTGAGCTGTGAGTGTGAGAGTGTGTGAGCTGGGAGTGTGTGAGTGTGTGAGCTGGGAGTGTGTGAGTGTGTGAGCTGGGAGCGTGTGAGCTGGGAGCGTGTGAGCTGGGGGTGTGTTAGCTGGGAGCGTGTGAGCTGGGAGCGTGTGAGCTGGGAGCGTGGGAGCTGGGAGCGTGGGAGCTGGGAGCGTGGGAGTGTGGGAGCTGGGAGCGTGGGAGCTGGGAGCGTGGGAGCTGGGAGCGTGGGAGCGTGGGAGCTGGGAGCGTGGGAGCTGGGAGCGTGGGAGCTGGGAGCGTGGGAGTGTGGGAGCTGGGAGCGTGGGAGCTGGGAGCGTGGGAGCTGGGAGCGTGGGAGGTGGGAGCTGGGAGCGTGGGAGTGTGGGAGCTGGGAGTGTGTGAGTGTTTGAGCTGGGAGTGTGTGAGTGTTTGAGCTGGGAGTGTGGGAGCGTGTGAGCTGAGAGCGTGTGAGCTGGGAGTGTGGGAGTGTGTGAGCTGGGAGTGTGTGAGCTGGGAGTGTGTGAGCGTGTGAGCTGGGAGTGTGTGAGCTGGGAGTGTGTGAGTGTGTGAGCTGGGAGTGTGTGAGTGTGTGAGCTGGGAGTGTGTGAGCTGGGAATGTGTGAGTGTGTGAGCTGGGAGTGTGTGAGCTGGGAGTGTGTGAGTGTGTGAGCTGGGAGTGTGTGAGTGTGTGAGCTGGGAGTGTGTGAGTGTGTGAGCTAGGAGTGTGTGAGCTGGGAGTGTGTGAGTGTGTGAGCTAGGAGTGTGTGAGCTGGGAGCGTGTGAGCTGGGAGTGTGTGAGCTGGGAGTGTGTGAGTGTGTGAGCTAGGAGTGTGTGAGCTGGGAGTGTGTGAGTGTGTGAGCTGGGAGTGTGTGAGTGTGTGAGCTGGGAGTGTGTGAGCTGGGAGTGTGTGAGCTGGGAGTGTGTGAGCTGGGAGTGTGGGAGCGTGTGTGAGCTGGGAGCGTGGGAGCTGGGAGCGTGTGAGCTGGGAGCGTGTGAGCTGGGAGTGTGGGAGCGTGTGAGCTGGGAGTGTGTGAGCTGGGAGTGTGTGAGTGTGTGAGCTGGGAGTGTGAGAGTGTGTGAGCTGGGAGTGTGTGAGCTGGGAGTGTGTCAGCTGGGAGTGTGTGTGTGTGTGAGCTGGGAGTGTGTGAGTGTGTGAGCTGGGAGTGTGGGAGTGTGTGAGCTGGGAGTGTGGGAGTGTGTGAGCTGGGAGTGTGTGAGCTGGGAGTGTGGGAGTGTGTGAGTGTGTGAGCTGGGAGTGTGTGAGCTGGGAGTGTGTGTGTGTGTGAGCTGGGAGTGTGTGAGTGTGTGAGCTGGGAGTGTGGGAGTGTGTGAGCTGGGAGTGTGTGAGCTGGGAGTGTGTGAGTGTGTGAGCTGGGAGTGTGTGAACTGGGAGTGTGTGAGTGTGTGAGCTGGGAGTGTGTGAGCTGGGAGTGTGGGAGTGTGTGAGCTGGGAGTGTGGGAGTGTGTGAGCTGGGAGTGTGTGAGCTGGGAGTGTGTGAGCTGGGAGTGTGTGAGTGTGTGAGCTGGGAGTGTGTGAGTGTTTGAGCTGGGAGTGTGTGTGTGTGTGAGCTGGGAGTGTGTGAGTGTGTGAGCTGGGAGTGTGGGAGTGTGGGAGTGTGTGAGTGTGTGAGCTGGGAGTGTGTGAGTGTGTGAGCTGGGAGTGTGGGAGTGTGTGAGTGTGTGAGCTGGGAGTG
>NW_028270189.1:3494634-3504707 GCF_037043375.1 Chiloscyllium plagiosum
ACACACACTCTCTCACAGACACATACACACACTCAAACACACTCTCACACACACTCTCACACACACTCACACATTCACACTCTCTCTCACAAACACACTCTCACACACACTCTCTCACAGACACACACACCCTCTCTCTCTCGTATATACACACACACACTCACACTCACCAACACACACACATGCTCACACACAAACACACTCACACAGACACACACACTTACACACACACACTCACTCACACACTCTTACACACACAAACACACAAACACACACACTCACCAACACACACACACGCTCACACACAAACACATACACTCACTCACACAGACACTCACAGACACACACTCACTCACAGACACACACTCACTCACAAACACACACTCACAGACACACACACAGACACATACTTAATCACACAGACAGACATAGACTCACAGACACACACACACAAACAGACACACACACACACTCACTCTGACACACACACACTCAGACACAGACTCAGACACACACACAGACACACACAGATACACACACTCACACACTCTCACACTCACTCACAGACACACACACACTCACTCACACAGACACACACACACTCATACACACACACTCACACACACAATCACACACCCACACACTCTCTGACAAACACACTCTCACACACACTCTCTCACAGACACACACACTCTCTCTCACACTCTCTCACAGACACACACACTCTCTCTCACATATATACACACTCTCTCTCACATATATACACACACACTTGCACACTCACCAACACACACACACGCTCACACACAAACACATACACTCACACACACACACTCACTCTCAATCACACACACTCACTCACACACTCACAGACACACACACACACTCTCTCACACACACAGACACACACACACACGCACTCAGACACAGACTCACAGACACACACACACTCACACAAACACACAGACACACACTCATAAACATACAGACACAGACACACATACTCTCACACACAGACACACAAACACTCACTCACATACACACTCACCAACACATACACACTCACCAACACACACACACTCACCAACACACACTCACACACAAACACACACTCTCTCACACACACACAAACACACAGACACACACACACTCACAGACACAGACACACACTCTCACACATTCACACAGATACACACACTCTCTCACAGACACACACTCTCTCACACATATATACACACACACTCGCACACACTCTCACAGACACTCTCTCTCAGACACACACACATACTCTTTCACACACACACTCTCTCTCTCACACAGTCACAAACACGCTCTCACACACTCTCACAGTCTCTCATACGCACACTCCCATACACAGTCACAATCACTCACACAAACACTCACACACATACTCTAATACACACACACCGTCACAAACACAGAAACACACACACACTCTCACATACATGCGTACACTCTCACACAGTCACACACACATACTCTCTCAGTCACACACACACTCATACTCTTACAGTCTGTCACACTTACTCCCCATACAATCACTCAGACACACACACACTCACAGTCACACACACACGCACACTCCTATACATACACACTCTCACTCACACACACTCACAGTCACAACACACACTCACACACACACTCACTCTCATACACACACATTCCCAAACACACACACGCAGTCACAAACACGGAAACACACACACACTCTCACATACGTGCGTACACTCTCACACACATACTCTCTCACAGTCACACACACACACTCGCACTCACACACATACACTCACATACACAGACACACAAAGATACATACATACTCACGTATGCACACTGACACAGACACACATATTCACATACACACTCTCTCACACACATACACATACACTCTCTCACATAGACAGACACACACACAAACCCTCTCTCTCACACACAGTCACACATCCACAAACTCTCTCACACACACACATATTTACACACCCACAAACTCTCTCACACACCCGCACACAGTCACACACACATAAACACTCTCACACACTCACAGTCACACACACATAAACACTCACATACACACACACATTCATACCCACACACTCAAATGCACACACAGTCAGTCACATCACACACTCCAATACACACACACTCTCACTCACACACACTCATAGTCACAACACACACTCACTCTCACACACTCACTCTCATACGCACACACATATTCCCATACACATAGTCACAAACACCGAAACACACACACACTCTTACATACATGCGTACACTCTCACACACATACTCTCACACAGTCACACACACACACTCGCACTCACACACACCCACATATAATCACATGCACAGACACATACACACAGATACATATTCACATACATATTCTCTCACACACATACACTCTCTCACATAGTCAGAGACACACACACAAACCCTCTCTCTCTCTCACACAGTCACACATCCACAAACTCTCTCACACACACAGTCACACATCCACAAACACTCTCACACACTCACGGCCACACACACATAAACACTCACATACACACATACCTTCACACCCACACACTTAAACTCACACAGTCAGTCACATCACACACTCACACAGTCACACACACTCTCTCAGTCTCACACACACACACACACACACACTCTCGCACACATTCACACTCTCTCTCATACACACACTCATAGTCACACACACACCTCTCAGAGTCACACACACTCACACAAACACACAGGTCACACACACACTCTCAGTCACACACACACACACACACTCTCTTTCAGTCACACACACACACAATCTCAGTCACACAGACACTCTCTCAGTCACACACACACACAATCTCAGTCACACACACACTCTCTCCCTTACAGTCTCACACACACTCTCACAGTCACACACACTCTCACATTCACACTCACACAGTCACACACACTCGCATACACACATACTCTCTCACAGTCACACACACACACTCTCACATACTCTCACACACACAGTCTGTCACACTCACTCTCCATACACTCAGACACACACACACTACCATACACACACACACTCACACGCACACTCCCATACACAGTCACAAACACTCACACATACACTCCCATACAAACACACACACACACACTCAGTCACAACACACACTCACTCTTATACACACACATTCCCATACACACACACACCGTCACAAACACAGAAACACACACACGCATTCACATACATGCGTACACTCTCACACACATACTCTCACACAGTCACACACACATACTCTCTCAGCCACACACACACTCACTCACACACACTCACATATAATCACATACACAGACACATACACACAAAGATACATACATACTCACGTATGCACACTGACACACACATATTCACGTACACACTCTCTCACACACATACACATACACTCTCTCACATAGACAGACATACACACACAAACCCTCTCTCTCTCACACAGTCACACACCCACAAACTCTCTCTCACACACACATATTCACACACCCACAAACTCTCTCACACACCCGCACACAGTCACAGACACATAAACACACTCACAGTCACACACACACGCACACTCCCATACACACACACTCTCTCACACACACTCACAGTCACAACACACACTCACTCTCATACACACACATTGTCACAAACACAGAAACACACACACACATACATGCGTACACTCTCACACACACTCTCACACACACACACTCTCACACACACACTCTCACACAGTCTGTCACACTCACTCCCCATACACTCACTCAGACATACACACACTCACACAGTCACACACACACACGCTCACAACAGACACACATTCCCATACACACACACAATCACAAATACAGAAACACACACACACTCTCACATACACGCGTACACTCTCACACACACACTCTCACACACCCATACAAACACACTCTCGCACACACTCTCTGACACACTCATACACACACACACACTGTCATACACACACACCTTCCCATATACACACACACCATCACAAACACAGAAACACACACACTCTCACACACATGCGTACACTCTCATACACACACTCTCACACAGTCACACACACTCACATATAATCACATACACACACACACAAAGATACATATATATTCACGTATACACACTGACACACACACACTCACACAGACACACATATTCACATACACACTCTCTCACACACATACACTCTCTCACATAGACAGAGACACACACACAAAGCCTCTCTCTCACACAGTCACACACCCACAAACTCTCACACACACAGTCACACACCCACAAACTCTCTCACACACATGCACACAGTCACACACACATAAACACTCTCACACACACACTCACATTCACACCCACACACTCAAACTCCTTACGCACACACACTTTCACACAGTCACGCACACACATACACTCTCTCACTCACACTCCCATACACACATACCGTCACAAACACACACACACACTCACATATATTTTCTCTCACACACACACTCTCATACTCACATACATACACACTCACAGACACACATATACAGACATATAAACACACACTCGCCCACACACGGTCACACACACACACTCGCCCACACACGGTCACACACACACACTCAAACTCCTTACGCACACACACTTTCACACAGTCACGCACACACATACACTCTCTCACTCACACTCCCATACACACATACCGTCACAAACACACACACACTCACATATATTTTCTCTCACACACACTCACACTCACATACATACACACTCACAGACACACATATGCAGACATATAAACACACACCCGCCCACACACGGTCACTCACACACACACACTCATCCTCACTGACACACAAACACTCATTCACAATCACAAACACACTCACATATAATCACAGACACACACACACAAACACTCACAGTCACACACACACTCAAACACACACATACACACACTCACACACAGATTCTCTCCCTCACACACACACACTCATGCACACACACACTTACATATACAGACATACAAACACACACGATCTCACACACACACACACCCTTACTGACACACAGATACACACTCATTCACAATCATAAACACATACAAATACACACACACACACATATAATCACATAGACAGAATCTCTATTAAAGGGACAGTGTGCCTCCATTAAAGGGACTGTATCTGTATTAAAGTGACTGTGACTCTATTAAAGGGGCCGTATGTCTCTATGAAAGGGACTGTGTCTGTATTAAAGGGACAGTATTTATTAAAGGGACATGTGTCTCTACTAACAGGAGTGTGTATAAAGGGACAGTATGTCTATTAAAGACACAGTCTGACTATTAAAGGGGCAGTGTCTCTATTAAAGGGACAATGTGTTTCCATAAAAGGGACTGTGTCTCTCTTAAAGGGGCCGTGTGCCTCCATTAAAGGGACAGTGTCTGTATTAAAGGGGCCGTGTCGCTATTAAAGGGACAGTCTTCAATCACATGACCCAGAGATACACATACTCACACACACTCTCTCTCACATAGACACACTCTCTCACAGAAACAGACACACTCTCTCACAGAGACAGACACACACACTCACACACAGACACACACTCTCTCTCATACAGACACACACACTCTCTCTCATACAGACACACTGTCTCACAGAGACAGACACACACACTCTCTCTCATACAGACACACACACACTCACACACTCTCTCTCATACAGACACACACTCACACACACTCTCTCATACAGAGACACACACACACAGACACACACTCTCACAGAGACAAAGATACACACTCACACAGACACACACACACTCTCTCACAGAGACAGAGACACACACACACACACACTCTTTCACAGAGACAGAGACACACACACACAGACACTCTCTCACAGAGACACACACTCACACACATACACCCTCTCACAGAGACAGAGACACACTCACACACAGACACTCTCTCACAGAGACAGAGACACACACACACAGACACTCTCACATAGACAGACACACACACACACACTCTCTCATACAAACACACACTCTCTCATACAGACACACTCTCTCACACAGACACACTCTCTCACAGAGACACACACACAGACACACTCATACAGAGACACACACACAGACACGCACTCTCACAGAGACAAAGACACACACACACAGACACACACACACTCTCTCACAGAGACAGAGACAGACACACAGACTCTCTCATACAGACACACACTCACACACACTCTCTCAGACACACACTCACACACAGACACACACTCACACACAGACTCTCTCAGACAGACACACACTCACACACACACTCTCTCTCATACAGACACACACTCACACACACACTCTCTCTCATACAGAGACACACACACACACTCTCTCATATAAAGACACACTCACACACAGACACACACTCTCTCTCATACAGACACACACACACTCACACACACTCTCTCATACAGACACACACTCACACACACTCTCTCATACAGAGACACACACACAGACACACACTCTCACAGAGACAAAGACACACACTCACACAGACACACACACACTCTCTCACAGAGACAGAGACACACACTCACACACACTCTTTCACAGAGACAGAGACACACACACACACACAGACACTCTCTCACAGAGACACACACTCACACACAGACACTCTCTCACAGAGACAGAGACACACTCACACACACACACTCTCTCTCATACAAACACACACTCTCTCATACAGACACACTCTCTCACACAGACACATTCTCTCACAGAGACACACACACACACTCATACATAGACACACTCACACACACCCTCTCTCATACAGACACACACACACACCCTCTCTCATACAGACACACACTCACACACAGACACACACTCACACACACACTCTCTCATACAGACACACACATACTCACACACAGACTCTCTCATACAGACACACACTCACACACAGACACACACTCACACACAGACTCTCTCATACAGACACACACTCACACACACTCTCTCTCATACAGAGACACACACACACTCTCTCATATAAAGACACACACACAGACACACACACTCTCTCTCATACAGACACACACGCACTCACACACACTCTCTCATACAGACACACACTCACACACACTCTCTCATACAGAGACACACACACAGACACACACTCTCACAGAGACAAAGACACACACTCACACAGACACACACACACTCTCTCACAGAGACAGAGACACACACTCACACACACACACTCTTTCACAGAGACAGAGACACACACACAGACACTCTCTCACAGAGACACACACACACAGACACTCTCTCACAGAGACAGAGACACACTCACACACAGACACTCTCTCACATAGACAGACACACACACACTCTCTCATACAAACACACACTCTCTCATACAGACACACTCTCTCACACAGACACACTCTCTCACAGAGAGACACACACACACTCATACACAGACACACTCACACACACCCTCTCTCATACAGACACACACACACTCTCTCATACAGACACACACTCACACACAGACACACACTCACACACACTCTCTCATACAGACACACACACACACAGACACACACTCTCACAGAGACAAAGACACACACTCACACAGACACACACACTCTCTCACAGAGAAAGGGACACACACACACACACTCTTTCACAGAGACAGAGACACACACACACACAGACACTCTCTCACAGAGACACACACACACACACACACTCTCACAGAGACAGAGACACACTCACACACAGACACTCTCTCACAGAGACAGACACACACACACACTCTCTCTCTCATACAAACACACACACACTCTCTCATACAGACACACTCTCTCAGAGACACACACAAACTCATACACAGACACACTCACACACACCATCTCTCATACAGACACACACACACACCCTCTCTCAGACACACACTCACACACAGAGACTCTCTCACACAGACACACACACGCCCTCTCTCAGACACACACTCACACACAGACACACACTCACACACAGACTCTCTCATACAGACACACACACACTCTCTCATACAGAGACACACACACACTCTCTCATATAAAGACACACTCACACACAGACACACACACACACTCTCTCATACAGACACACACTCACACACACACTCTCATACAGACACACACTCACACACACAGTCTCTCATTGAGACACACTCACTCACAGAGACACACACACTCTCTCACATAGGCATACTCACACACACACACACTCACAGTGACAGAGACACACACACAAACACTCCATGAGTGTGTGTCTGTGTGTGTGAGTGTTTGTGATAATGTGTGCCCGTGTGTGTCTATGTGAGTGAGGGCATAATTGTGTCAATGTGGGTGTCTGTTACGTTTGTGTGAAACTAAGTGTCCCTATGTGTCTGTTGGTATGCGTGTATCTGTAAGTGTGTCTGTGTGCGTGAGAGTGTATGAAATTGTGTGTGTGTGTATAAGTGCGTGTGTGTTAGTATTTGTGTGTCAGTGTGTGTGTATCTTGTAGGTGTCTCTGTCAGTGTGAGTGTATATAAGCATGTGTGTGTGAGAGTGTGCAAGTGTGTGTGTGTGCGTCTGATAATGTGTGAGTATGTCTCCCCATGGACGTGTATAAGTGTGTCTGTCTGCCTAAGATCATATATATCTGCATGCATGTGTGTGTCTGGGTGAGTGTCAGTAAGTGTGAGTGTATGGGTGAGTGTAAGTGTCTGAGTATGTGTGTGTGCGAGTGAGCATAAGTGCCTGAGTGTGTGGGTGAGTGAGTGTGTATGAGTGACTGTGAGTTAGTGTGTGTGTGGGTGAGTGTGTGTGTGAGTGCATGTGTGTCTCTGTGAGAGTGTGTGTGCGTGTGTTTCTGTGAGAGACTAGGTGAGAGTATGTGTGTGTGACTATGTGAGAGAGTGTGTGTCTCTGTGAGATAGTGAGTGTGAGTGAGTGTGTCACTGTGAGAGTGTGTGTGTATGTCTGTGAGAGAGTGTGTGTGTGTGTGTGTTTGTCTCTGTGAATTGAGTGTGTGTGTGTGTCTGTGTGAGAGAGAGTGTGTGTGTGTCTGTATCTGTGTGAGAGTGTGTGTGTCTGTGTGAGAGTGTGTGTGTGTCTGTTTGTGTATCTGTGTGAGAGTATGTGTGTGTATGTGTGTCTATGTGAGAGAGACTGTGTGTATGTGAGAGAAACTGTGTGTGTGTCTCTCTCTCTCTCTTTGAGAGTGTATGTGTGTGTCTTTTTGAGAGTGTCTTTTTGAGAGCGTGTGTGTGTGTCTTTTTGAGAGTGTGTGTGTGTCTTTTTGAGAGTGTGTGTGTGAGTGTGTGTCTTTTTGAGAGTATGTGTGTGTGTCTTTTTGAGTGTGTGTATGTGTGTGTGTCTTTTTGAGAGAGTGTGTGTGAGTGTGTGTCTTTTTGAGAGTATGTGTGTGTGTCTTTTTGAGTGTGTGTATGTGTGTGTCTTTTTGAGAGAGTGTGTGTGAGTGTGTGTCTTTTTGAGAGTATGTGTGTGAGCGTGTGTCTTTTTGAGAATGTGTGTGTGTCGTTTTGAGAGTGTGTGTGAGTCTTTTTGAGAGTGTGTGTGTCTTTTTGAGAGTGTGTGTGTGTGTCTTTTTGAGAGTGTGTGTGTCTTTTTGAGAGTGTGTGTGTGTGTGTCTTTTTGAGAGAGTGTGTGTGTGTCTTTTTGAGAGTGTGTGTGTCTTTTTGAGAGTGTGTGTGTCTTTTTGAGAGTGTGTGTGTGTTTTTGAGAGTGTGTGTGTGTGTGTCTTTTTGAGAGAGTGTGTGTGTGTCTTTTTGAGAGTGTGTGTGTCTTTTTGAGAGTGTGTGTGTGTTTTTGAGAGTGTGTGTGTGTGTGTCTTTTTGAGAGAGTGTGTGTGTGTCTTTGTGAGAGTGTGTGTGTGTCTTTTTGAGAGAGTGTGTGTGTCTTTTTGAGAGAGAGTGTGTGTGTCTTTTTGAGAGTGTGTGTGTGTCTTTTTG
>NW_028270189.1:3505207-3522707 GCF_037043375.1 Chiloscyllium plagiosum
TATGAGGTCACCCCTCAGCCTCTGACACTCAAGGAAAAACAGCCCCAGCCTGTTCAACCTCTGTTTGTCTGTGTGTGTGTGTCTGTCAATGATATGAACCCCTGTGCCAGCAGTATTAGCAAGTTGATTCTAAGAAGGGCCCCTCGACTTCTAACCTCAACTCTGTTGCTTTCTCTCTCTCCAGCCAGACTGCTAGGCTGAAATGGGGTGGCATGGTGGCTCAGTGGTTAGCGCCACTGCCTCACGGCACCAGGGACCAGGGTTCAATCCCAGCCTCGGGCGACTGTCTGTGTGGAGTTTGCACATTCACCCCGTGTCTGCGTGGGTTTCCTCTGGGTGCTCCGGTTTCCTCCCACAGTCCAAAGATGTGCAGGTCAGGGTGGATTGGCCGTGCTAAATTGTCCCCGTAGTGCTCAGGGATGTGCAGGTTAGGGTAGATTGGCCGTGCTAAATTGTCCCCGTAGTGCCCAGGGATGTACAGGTTAGGGTGGATTGGCCATGCTAAATTGTCCCCGTAGTGCCCAGGGATGTGCAGGTTAGCGTGGATTGGCCGTGCTAAATTGTCCCCGTAGTGCCCAGGGATGTGCGGGTCAGGGTGGATTGGCCGTGCTAAATTGTCCCTGTAGTGCCCAGGGATGTGCAGGTTAGGGTGGATTGGCCCGTGCTAAATTGTCCCCGTAGTGCCCAGGGATGTGCAGGTTAGGGTGGATTGGCCGTGCTAAATTGTCCCCGTAGTGCCCAGGGATGTGCGGGTTAGGGTGGATTGGCCGTGCTAAATTGTCCCGTAGTGCCCAGGGATGTGCAGGTTAGGGTAGATTGGCCGTGCTAAATTGTCCTGTAGTGCCCAGGGATGTGCAGGTTAGGGTGGATTGGCCGTGCTAAATTGTCCCGTAGTGCCCTGGGATGTGCAGGTTAGGGTGGATTGGCCGTGCTAAATTGTCCCCGTAGTGCCCAGGGATGTGCAGGTTAGGGTGGATTGACCGTGCTAAATTGTCCCCGTAGTGCCCAGGGATGTGCAGATTAGGGTAGATTGGCCGTGCTAAATTGTCCCGTAGTGCCCAGGGACGTGCAGGTTAGGGTGGATTGGCCGTGCTAAATTGTCCCGTAGTGCCCAGGGATGTGCAGGTTAGGGTGGATTGGCCGTGCTAAATTGTCCCCGTAGTGCCCAGGGATGTGCAGGTTAGGGTAGATTGGCCGTGCTAAATTGTCCCGTAGTGCCCAGGGATGTGCAGGTTAGGGTGGATTGGCCGTGCTAAATTGTCCCGTAGTGCCCAGGGATGTACAGGTTAGGGTGGATTGGCCATGCTAAATTGTCCCCGTAGTGCCCAGGGATGTGCAGGTTAGCGTGGATTGGCCGTGCTAAATTGTCCCCGTAGTGCCCAGGGATGTGCGGGTCAGGGTGGATTGGCCGTGCTAAATTGTCCCTGTAGTGCCCAGGGATGTGCAGGTTAGGGTGGATTGGCCCGTGCTAAATTGTCCCCGTAGTGCCCAGGGATGTGCAGGTTAGGGTGGATTGGCCGTGCTAAATTGTCCCCGTAGTGCCCAGGGATGTGCGGGTTAGGGTGGATTGGCCGTGCTAAATTGTCCCGTAGTGCCCAGGGATGTGCAGGTTAGGGTAGATTGGCCGTGCTAAATTGTCCTGTAGTGCCCAGGGATGTGCAGGTTAGGGTGGATTGGCCGTGCTAAATTGTCCCGTAGTGCCCTGGGATGTGCAGGTTAGGGTGGATTGGCCGTGCTAAATTGTCCCCGTAGTGCCCAGGGATGTGCAGGTTAGGGTGGATTGACCGTGCTAAATTGTCCCCGTAGTGCCCAGGGATGTGCAGATTAGGGTAGATTGGCCGTGCTAAATTGTCCCGTAGTGCCCAGGGACGTGCAGGTTAGGGTGGATTGGCCGTGCTAAATTGTCCCGTAGTGCCCAGGGATGTGCAGGTTAGGGTGGATTGGCCGTGCTAAATTGTCCCCGTAGTGCCCAGGGATGTGCAGGTTAGGGTAGATTGGCCGTGCTAAATTGTCCCGTAGTGCCCAGGGATGTGCAGGTTAGGGTGGATTGGCCGTGCTAAATTGTCCCGTAGTGCCCAGGGATGTGCAGGTTAGGGTGGATTGTCCGTGCTAAATTGTCCCCGTAGTGCCCAGGGATGTGCAGGTTTGGGTGGATTGGCCGTGCTAAATTGTCCCCGTAGTGCCCAGGGATGTGCAGGTTTGGGTGGATTGGCCGTGCTAAATTGTCCCCGTAGTGCCCAGGGATGTGCAGGTTTGGGTGGATTGGCCGTGCTAAATTGTCCCCGTCGTGCCCAGGGATGTGCGGGTTAGGGTGGATTGGCCGTGCTAAATTGTCCCGTAGTGCCCAGGGATGTGCAGGTTAGGGTAGATTGGCCGTGCTAAATTGTCCCCGTAGTGCCCAGGGATGTGCAGGTTAGGGTGGATTGGCCGTGCTAAATTGTCCCCATAGTGCCCAGGGATGTGCAGGTTAGGGTGGATTGGCCGTGCTAAATTGTCCCATAGTGCGCAGGGATGTGCAGGTTAGGGTGGATTGGCCGTTCTAAATTGTCCCCGTAGTGCCCAGGGATGTGCGGGTTAGGGTGGATTGGCCGTGCTAAATTGTCCCCGTAGTGCCCAGGGATGTACAGGTTAGGGTGGATTGGCCGTGCTAAATTGTCCCCGTAGTGCCCAGGGATGTACAGGTTAGGGTGGATTGGCCGTGCTAAATTGTCCCCATAGTGCCCAGGGATGTGCGGGTTAGGGTGGATTGGCCGTGCTAAATTGTCCCCGTAGTGCCCAGGGATGTGCGGGTTAGGGTGGATTGGTCAGGGATAAATGCAGAGTGATAGAGGAATGGGTCTGGGTGGGTTATTCTTCGGAGAACATGTTGGGCCGAAGGGCCTGTTTCCTCATGGTAGGGAAGCGCAATGTCACTCTGACCTTTACAGGAACAAGAAAATCTTGCTACAATCGCCACAGGGCTGGAGTTCGGCCACTCCCAGAGTACTTTGAACAGCTCTGGTTTCTGACATAATGAGACGGCACAATGCTGGGTTTGATTACGGGGAAAGAGGGGATTGGATGCATGCAGGGGACCATGTTCATGCAAACGTCTCGATTTCTGCAGAAAAAGTATTCCACCCGATCACGTCACAGCTTGGGGTGGGGGAGCCCAGCATAGAGGGGTGTAGGTTTGAGGTGAGCAGGGGGGGGGGGGGCGGAAAGGGACCCTAGGGGCGACATTTTCCCCCAGAGGGTGGTGCGTGTGGGGAACGAGCTGCCAGGGGAAGTGGTGGAGGCCGGTACAATGATAACATTTAAAAGGCGTCTGGATGGGGGATCATGGATAGGGAGGGTTTGGAGGGAGGTGCTGGCAAACGGGGACTGGGTTAGGTTGGGATATCTGGGTTAAGTTGGGCCGCAGTATCTGTTTCTCTGTCTGAGGAAGGCAGCCAACATTACTCCTAACCCGGGTAACTGTCATGTCCAACCAGGAGACACAAAGGCATAAACACACAGACCCAATGGATTTGAGAACAGCTTCCTCCCTGCTGTTGTTAGGCTTCTGAACACACCTCTCTAACTTCAGAAGTAACCTTGATCTCGCTCCTTTCCCATACACAAGATCTCGGTACATAGATCTCTGAAAGTTGCCACCCAGTTTGATAGGAAGGCGTACAGCGTGTTAGCTTTTATCGGGAGAGGGATTGAGTTTTGGAGCCACGAGGTCATGCTGCAGCTGTACAAAACTCTGGTGCGGCCGCACTTGGGAGTATTGTGTACAGTTCTGGTCACCACATTATAGGAAGGATGTGGAAGCTTTGGAAAGGGTTCAGAGGGGATTTCTCGGGATGTTGCCTGGTATAGAGGGAAGGTCTTACGAGGAAAGGCTGAGGGACTTGAGGCTGTTTCTGTTAGAGAGAAGAAGGTTGAGAGGTGACTTAACTGAGACGTCTAAGATAATCCGAGGGTTAGATAGGGTGGGCAGGAAGAGGCTTTACCCTCGGATGGTGATGGCGAGCACGAGGGGACACAGCTTTAAATTGAGGGGGTGATAGATATAGGACAGAGGGCAGAGGGAGTTTCTTTACTCAGAGAGTAGGAGGGGGCGTGGAACGCACTGTCTGCCACAGTAGTAGACTCGCCAACTTTAGGGGCATTTAAATGGGCATTGGATAGGCATATGGATGAGAATGGAATAGGGTAGGAGAGAGGGGCTTCAGATTGGTCAGCACAACATGGAGGGGCCCAAGGGCCTGTACTGTGCCGAAATGTTCTCTGTTCTCTGCAGCCACAACATCCTATCGGAAGGATGTAGTGAGACTTGAAAGGGTTCAGAAAAGGATATTGTCAGGTTTGGAGGGTTTGAGCTACAGGGAGAGGCTGAACAGGCTGGGGCTGTTTTCCCTGGAGCGTCGGAGGCTGAGCGGTGACCTTATAGAGATTTACAAAATTATGAGGGGCATGGACAGGGTAAATAGGCAAAGTCTTTTCCCCTGGGGTGGGGGAGTCCAGAACTAGAGGCCATAGGTTTAGGGTGAGAGGGGAAAGATATAAAAGAGACCTCAGGGGCAACTTTTTCACACAGAGGGTGGTACGTGTATGGAATGAGCTGCCAGAGGATGTGGTGGAGGCTGGTACAATGGCAACATTTAAGAGGCATTTGGATGGGTATATGAATAGGAAGGGTTTGGAGGGATATGGGCCGGGTGCTGGCAGGTGGGACTAGATTGGGTTGGGATATCTGGGTCAGCACGGACGGGTTGGACCGAAGGGTCTGTTTCCATGGTGTACATCTCTATGACTCTATGACTATGACTGACAGAAGTGTACAAAATCACCGGAGGCGTGGATAGTTGGAATCCTTTTCCCAGAGTCGAAATGTCAAATATTGGGCGGCATAGATTTCAGGTTAAAAATCACACAACACCAGGCTCTCATCCAACAGGTTTATTTGGTTTTACAGCTTTCGGAGCGCTGCTCCTTCGTCAGTGTAGGAGGGTCATAGGGCACAGAATTTATAGCAAAAGATCAAAGTGTCACACCACATGATCCCATACACTCTCACACACACACACACACACGCTCGCTCTCAGGCACACACACACACACACGCGCGCGCGCTCGCTCTCAGGCACACACACACACACGCGCGCTCGCTCTCAGGCACACACACACACGCGCGCTCGCTCTCAGGCACACACACACACACGCGCGCTCGCTCTCAGGCACACACACACGTCCTCGCTCTCAGGCACACACACACACACACACGCTCGCTCTCAGGCACACACACACGCGCTCGCTCTCAGGCACACACACACACACGCGCGCTCGCTCTCAGGCACACACACACGTCCTCGCTCTCAGGCACACACACACACACACACGCTCGCTCTCAGGCACACACACACACACGCGCACTCGCTCTCAGGCACACACACGCGCTCACTCTCAGGCACACACACACGTCCTCGCTCTCAGGCACACACACACACACACACGTCCTCGCTCTCAGGCACACACACACACACGCGCACTCGCTCTCAGGCACACACACACACACACGCTCGCTCTCAGGCACACACACACACACGCGCGCTCGCTCTCAGGCACACACACACACACACACGCTCGCTCTCAGGCACACACACACGCGCTCGCTCTCAGGCACACACACACGTCCTCGCTCTCAGGCACACACACACACACACACGCTCGCTCTCAGGCACACACACACACACGCGCGCTCGCTCTCAGGCACACACACACGTCCTCGCTCTCAGGCACACACACACACACACACGCTCGCTCTCAGGCACACACACACGCGCTCGCTCTCAGGCACACACACACACACGCGCGCTCGCTCTCAGGCACACACACACGTCCTCGCTCTCAGGCACACACACACACACACACGCTCGCTCTCAGGCACACACACACACACGCGCACTCGCTCTCAGGCACACACACACACGCGCGCGCTCGCTCTCAGGCACACACACACGTCCTCGCTCTCAGGCACACACACACACACACACGTCCTCGCTCTCAGGCACACACACACACACGCGCACTCGCTCTCAGGCACACACACACACACACGCTCGCTCTCAGGCACACACACACACACGCGCGCTCGCTCTCAGGCACACACACACACACACACGCTCGCTCTCAGGCACACACACACGCGCTCGCTCTCAGGCACACACACACGTCCTCGCTCTCAGGCACACACACACACACACACGCTCGCTCTCAGGCACACACACACACACACACACACGCGCGCTCGCTCTCAGGCACACACACACACACACACACACACGCTCGCTCTCAGGCACACACACACACACGCGCGCTCGCTCTCAGGCACACACACACACACACACACTCGCTCTCAGGCACACACACACACACACGTCCTCGCTCTCAGGCACACACACACACACACGCGCACTCGCTCTCAGGCACACACACACACACACGTCCTCGCTCTCAGGCACACACACACACACACACACGCGCACTCGCTCTCAGGCACACACACACACACGTCCTCGCTCTCAGGCACACACACACACACGCGCACTCGCTCTCAGGCACACACACACACACACGTCCTCGCTCTCAGGCACACACACACACACACGTCCTCGCTCTCAGGCACACACACACACACACACACACGCGCACTCGCTCTCAGGCACACACACACACACACACACGCTCGCTCTCAGGCACACACACACACGCTCGCTCTCAGGCACACACACGCGCTCGCTCTCAGGCACACACACACACGCGCGCGCTCGCTCTCAGGCACACACACACACACACACACACGCTCGCTCTCAGGCACACACACACACACGCGCGCTCGCTCTCAGGCACACACACACGTCCTCGCTCTCAGGCACACACACACACACGCGCACTCGCTCTCAGGCACACACACACACACGCGCGCTCGCTCTCAGGCACACACACACACGCGCGCGCTCGCTCTCAGGCACACACACACACACGCGCGCTCGCTCTCAGGCACACACACGCGCTCGCTCTCAGGCACACACACACACGCGCGCGCTCGCTCTCAGGCACACACACACGTCCTCGCTCTCAGGCACACACACACACACGCGCACTCGCTCTCAGGCACACACACACACACACGTCCTCGCTCTCAGGCACACACACACACACGCGCACTCGCTCTCAGGCACACACACACACACACACGCTCGCTCTCAGGCACACACACACACACGCACGCTCGCTCTCAGGCACACACACACACACACACGCTCGCTCTCAGGCACACACACACGCGCTCGCTCTCAGGCACACACACACACACACACACACACACGCTCGCTCTCAGGCACACACACACGCGCTCGCTCTCAGGCACACACACACACACACACACACACACGTCCTCGCTCTCAGGCACACACACACACACACGCGCACTCGCTCTCAGGCACACACACACACACACGTCCTCGCTCTCAGGCACACACACACACACACGTCCTCGCTCTCAGGCACACACACACACACGCGCTCGCTCTCAGGCACACACACACACACGTCCTCGCTCTCAGGCACACACACACACACGCGCACTCGCTCTCAGGCACACACACACACACACGTCCTCGCTCTCAGGCACACACACACACACACGTCCTCGCTCTCAGGCACACACACACACACACACACACGCGCACTCGCTCTCAGGCACACACACACACACGTCCTCGCTCTCAGGCACACACACACACACACGCGCTCGCTCTCAGGCACACACACACACGCGCGCGCTCGCTCTCAGGCACACACACACACACACACGTCCTCGCTCTCAGGCACACACACACACACACACGTCCTCGCTCTCAGGCACACACACACACACACGCGCACTCGCTCTCAGGCACACACACACACACACGTCCTCGCTCTCAGGCACACACACACACACGCGCACTCGCTCTCAGGCACACACACACACACACGTCCTCGCTCTCAGGCACACACACACACGCGCACTCGCTCTCAGGCACACACACACACACACACGCTCGCTCTCAGGCACACACACACACACACGCACGCTCGCTCTCAGGCACACACACACGTCCTCGCTCTCAGGCACACACACACACACACACGCGCACTCGCTCTCAGGCACACACACACACACGCGCGCTCGCTCTCAGGCACACACACACACGCGCGCGCTCGCTCTCAGGCACACACACACACACACGCGCGCGCTCGCTCTCAGGCACACACACACACGCGCTCACTCTCAGGCACACACACACGTCCTCGCTCTCAGGCACACACACACACACACACACGCGCTCGCTCTCAGGCACACACACACACACACGCGCGCGCTCGCTCTCAGGCACACACACACGCGCTCGCTCTCAGGCACACACACACACGCGCGCGCTCGCTCTCAGGCACACACACACACACGCGCACTCGCTCTCAGGCACACACACACACACACGTCCTCGCTCTCAGGCACACACACACACACGCGCACTCGCTCTCAGGCACACACACACACACACACGCTCGCTCTCAGGCACACACACACACACGCGCACTCGCTCTCAGGCACACACACACACACACACGCTCGCTCTCAGGCACACACACACACACGCACGCTCGCTCTCAGGCACACACACACGTCCTCGCTCTCAGGCACACACACACACACGCACGCTCGCTCTCAGGCACACACACACGTCCTCGCTCTCAGGCACACACACACACACGCACGCTCGCTCTCAGGCACACACACACGTCCTCGCTCTCAGGCACACACACACACACACACGCTCGCTCTCAGGCACACACACACGTCCTCGCTCTCAGGCACACACACACACACGCACGCTCGCTCTCAGGCACACACACACGTCCTCGCTCTCAGGCACACACACACACACGCGCACTCGCTCTCAGGCACACACACACACACACACACTCGCTCTCAGGCACACACACACACACGCGCACTCGCTCTCAGGCACACACACACACACACACGCTCGCTCTCAGGCACACACACACACACGCACGCTCGCTCTCAGGCACACACACACACGCGCACTCGCTCTCAGGCACACACACACACACACACGCTCGCTCTCAGGCACACACACACACACACACGTCCTCGCTCTCAGGCACACACACACACACACGCGCTCGCTCTCAGGCACACACACACACGCGCACTCGCTCTCAGGCACACACACACACACACACACTCGCTCTCAGGCACACACACACACACGCACGCTCGCTCTCAGGCACACACACACGTCCTCGCTCTCAGGCACACACACACACACGCACGCTCGCTCTCAGGCACACACACACGTCCTCGCTCTCAGGCACACACACACACACGCACGCTCGCTCTCAGGCACACACACACGTCCTCGCTCTCAGGCACACACACACACACACACGCTCGCTCTCAGGCACACACACGCGCTCGCTCTCAGGCACACACACACACACGCACGCTCGCTCTCAGGCACACACACACACACACACACACTCGCTCTCAGGCACACACACACACACTCGCTCTCAGGCACACACACACACACACACACTCGCTCTTAGGCACACACACACACGCACTCGCTCTCAGGCACACACACACACACACACACACTCGCTCTCAGGCACACACACACACGCACTCGCTCTCAGGCACACACACACACACACACACTCGCTCTCAGGCACACACACACACACACACACACGCTCGCTCTCAGGCACACACACACACACACACACACGCACGCTCGCTCTCAGGCACACACACACACACACGCTCGCTCTCAGGCACACACACACACACACGCTCGCTCTCAGGCACACACACACACATGCTTGCTCTCAGGCACACACACACACACACACACACGCACTCGCTCTCAGGCACACACACACACACACACACACACATGCTTGCTCTCAGGCACACACACACACACACGCACTCGCTCTCAGGCACACACACACACACGCACTCGCTCTCAGGCACACACACACACACACACACACACACACACACACACACTCGCTCTTAGGCACACACACACACACACACGCACTCGCTCTCAGGCACACACACACACACACACACACACACACACACACGCACTCGCTCTCAGGCACACACACACACACACACACACACACACACACACACGCTCGCTCTTAGGCACACACACACACACACACGCACTCGCTCTCAGGCACACACACACACACACACACGCTCGCTCTTAGGCACACACACACACACACACGCACACACGCTCGCTCTCAGGCACACACACACACACACGCTCGCTCTCAGGCACACACACACACACACGCTCGCTCTTAGGCACACACACACACACACACGCACTCGCTCTCAGGCACACACACACACACACACACACACACACACTCGCTCTTAGGCACACACACACACACACACGCACACACGCACTCGCTCTCAGGCACACACACACACGCACTCGCTCTCAGGCACACACACACACACACACACTCGCTCTCAGGCACACACACACACACACACGCTCGCTCTCAGGCACACACACACACACACACACACGCTCGCTCTCAGGCACACACACACACACACACACGCACGCTCGCTCTCAGGCACACACACACACACACGCTCGCTCTCAGGCACACACACACACACACACACACATGCTTGCTCTCAGGCACACACACACACACGCTCGCTCTCAGGCACACACACACACACACACGCACTCGCTCTCAGGCACACACACACACACACACACACACACACACACGCACTCGCTCTCAGGCACACACACACACACACACACACACGCTCGCTCTCAGGCACACACACACACACACACGCTCGCTCTTAGGCACACACACACACGCTCGCTCTCAGGCACACACACACACACACACACACATGCTCGCTCTCAGGCACACACACACACACGCACACACATGCTCGCTCTCAGGCACACACACACACACACACACACACGCACTCGCTCTCAGGCACACACACACACGCTCGCTCTCAGGCACACACACACACACACGCTCACTCTCAGGCACACACACACACACACGCTCGCTCTTAGGCACACACACACACACACACGCTCGCTCTCAGGCACACACACACACACACGCTCGCTCTTAGGCACACACACACACACACACGCTCGCTCTCAGGCACACACACACACACACACACACATGCTCGCTCTCAGGCACACACACACACACACACGCACTCGCTCTCAGGCACACACACACACACACACACACACGCTCGCTCTCAGGCACACACACACACACACACACACATGCTCGCTCTCAGGCACACACACACACACACACGCACTCGCTCTCAGGCACACACACACACACACACACACACGCTCGCTCTCAGGCACACACACACACACACACGCACTCGCTCTCAGGCACACACACACGCACTCGCTCTCAGGCACACACACACACACACACACACACACGCTCGCTCTTAGGCACACACACACACACGCACGCTCGCTCTCAGGCACACACACACACACACACACACTCGCTCTCAGGCACACACACACACACACACACACATGCTCGCTCTCAGGCACACACACACACACACACACACACGCTCGCTCTTAGGCACACACACACACACACACGCTCGCTCTCAGGCACACACACACACACACACACACTCGCTCTCAGGCACACACACACACACACACACACGCACACACGCACTCGCTCTCAGGCACACACACACACGCACTCGCTCTCAGGCACACACACACACGCACTCGCTCTCAGGTACACACACACACACACACACTCGCTCTCAGGCACACACACACACACACACACGCTCGCTCTCAGGCACACACACACGCACTCGCTCTCAGGCACACACACACGCACTCGCTCTCAGGCACACACACACACACACACACACGCTCGCTCTTAGGCACACACACACACACACACACACTCGCTCTCAGGCACACACACACACACTCGCTCTCAGGCACACACACACACACACACACTCGCTCTTAGGCACACACACACACACACACGCACACACGCACTCGCTCTCAGGCACACACACACACGCACTCGCTCTCAGGCACACACACACACACACACACTCGCTCTCAGGCACACACACACACACACACACACGCTTGCTCTCAGGCACACACACACACACACACACACACGCTCGCTCTCAGGCACACACACACACACACACACTCGCTCTTAGGCACACACACACACACACACGCACACACGCACTCGCTCTCAGGCACACACACACACGCACTCGCTCTCAGGCACACACACACACACACACACTCGCTCTCAGGCACACACACACACGCACTCGCTCTCAGGCACACACACACACACACGCACTCGCTCTCAGGCACACACACACACACACACACTCGCTCTCAGGCACACACACACACACACACACACGCTTGCTCTCAGGCACACACACACACACACACACACACGCTCGCTCTTAGGCACACACACACACACGCACACTCGCTCTCAGGCACACACACACACACACACACACTCGCTCTTAGGCACACACACACACACACACGCTCGCTCTTAGGCACACACACACACACACACACACACGCTCGCTCTTAGGCACACACACACACACACACACACTCGCTCTCAGGCACACACACACACACTCGCTCTCAGGCACACACACACACACACACACTCGCTCTCAGGCACACACACACACACGCACACACGCACTCGCTCTCAGGCACACACACACACACACTCGCTCTCAGGCACACACACACACACACACACACGCTCGCTCTCAGGCACACACACACACACACACACACGCTCGCTCTCAGGCACACACACACACACACACGCACTCGCTCTCAGGCACACACACACACACACACGCTCGCTCTCAGGCACACACACACACACACACACACATGCTTGCTCTCAGGCACACACACACACACTCGCTCTCAGGCACACACACACACACACACACACGCACTCGCTCTCAGGCACACACACACACACACACACACGCTCGCTCTTAGGCACACACACACACACACACGCTCGCTCTTAGGCACACACACACACACACACGCACTCGCTCTCAGGCACACACACACACACACACACACACACACACACACACACGCTCGCTCTCAGGCACACACACACACACACACACGCTCGCTCTCAGGCACACACACACACGCTCGCTCTCAGGCACACACACACACACACACACACACATGCTCGCTCTCAGGCACACACACACACACACACGCACTCGCTCTCAGGCACACACACACACACACGCTCACTCTCAGGCACACACACACACACACACGCTCGCTCTCAGGCACACACACACACACACGCTCACTCTCAGGCACACACACACACACACACGCTCGCTCTCAGGCACACACACACACACACGCTCGCTCTTAGGCACACACACACACACACACGCTCGCTCTCAGGCACACACACACACACACACGCTCGCTCTCAGGCACACACACACACACACACGCACTCGCTCTCAGGCACACACACACACACACACACACACACACACACACACACGCTCGCTCTCAGGCACACACACACACACACACTCGCTCTCAGGCACACACACACACACTCGCTCTCAGGCACACACACACACACACACACTCGCTCTTAGGCACACACACACACACACACGCACACACGCACTCGCTCTCAGGCACACACACACACGCACTCGCTCTCAGGCACACACACACACACACACACTCGCTCTCAGGCACACACACACACACACACACACGCTTGCTCTCAGGCACACACACACACACACACACACACGCTCGCTCTCAGGCACACACACACACACACACACTCGCTCTTAGGCACACACACACACACACACGCACACACGCACTCGCTCTCAGGCACACACACACACGCACTCGCTCTCAGGCACACACACACACACACACACTCGCTCTCAGGCACACACACACACGCACTCGCTCTCAGGCACACACACACACACACGCACTCGCTCTCAGGCACACACACACACACACACACTCGCTCTCAGGCACACACACACACACACACACACGCTTGCTCTCAGGCACACACACACACACACACACACACGCTCGCTCTTAGGCACACACACACACACGCACTCGCTCTCAGGCACACACACACACACACACACACACGCTCGCTCTTAGGCACACACACACACACACACGCTCGCTCTTAGGCACACACACACACACACACACACACGCTCGCTCTTAGGCACACACACACACACACACACACTCGCTCTCAGGCACACACACACACACTCGCTCTCAGGCACACACACACACACACACACTCGCTCTCAGGCACACACACACACACGCACACACGCACTCGCTCTCAGGCACACACACACACGCACTCGCTCTCAGGCACACACACACACACACACACTCGCTCTCAGGCACACACACACACACACACACACGCTCGCTCTCAGGCACACACACACACACACACACACGCTCGCTCTCAGGCACACACACACACACACACGCACTCGCTCTCAGGCACACACACACACACACACGCTCGCTCTCAGGCACACACACACACACACACACACATGCTTGCTCTCAGGCACACACACACACACACACACACACTCGCTCTCAGGCACACACACACACACACACACACGCACTCGCTCTCAGGCACACACACACACACACACACACGCTCGCTCTTAGGCACACACACACACACACACGCTCGCTCTTAGGCACACACACACACACACACGCACTCGCTCTCAGGCACACACACACACACACACACACACACACACACACACACGCTCGCTCTCAGGCACACACACACACACACACACGCTCGCTCTCAGGCACACACACACACGCTCGCTCTCAGGCACACACACACACACACACACACACATGCTCGCTCTCAGGCACACACACACACACACACGCACTCGCTCTCAGGCACACACACACACACACACACACACACACACACACACACACACGCTCACTCTCAGGCACACACACACACACACACGCTCGCTCTCAGGCACACACACACACACACGCTCACTCTCAGGCACACACACACACACACACGCTCGCTCTCAGGCACACACACACACACACGCTCGCTCTTAGGCACACACACACGCTCGCTCTCAGGCACACACACACACACACACGCTCGCTCTCAGGCACACACACACACACACACGCACTCGCTCTCAGGCACACACACACACACACACACACACACACACACACACACGCTCGCTCTCAGGCACACACACACACACACACGCACTCGCTCTCAGGCACACACACACACACACACACACGCACTCGCTCTCAGGCACACACACACACACACACACACACACGCTCGCTCTCAGGCACACACACACACACACGCTCGCTCTTAGGCACACACACACACACACACGCTCGCTCTCAGGCACACACACACACACACACGCACTCGCTCTCAGGCACACACACACACACACACACGCTCGCTCTCAGGCACACACACACACACACGCTCACTCTCAGGCACACACACACACACACACGCTCGCTCTCAGGCACACACACACACACACGCTCGCTCTTAGGCACACACACACACACACACGCTCGCTCTCAGGCACACACACACACACACACACATGCTCGCTCTCAGGCACACACACACACACACACGCACTCGCTCTCAGGCACACACACACACACACACACGCTCGCTCTCAGGCACACACACACACACACGCTCGCTCTCAGGCACACACACACACACACGCTCGCTCTCAGGCACACACACACACACACACACACACACACACACACACACACACACGCTCGCTCTCAGGCACACACACACACACACACGCACTCGCTCTCAGGCACACACACACACACACACACACACACACACACACACGCACTCGCTCTCAGGCACACACACACACACACACACACGCTCGCTCTCAGGCACACACACACACACACGCTCGCTCTTAGGCACACACACACACACACACGCTCGCTCTCAGGCACACACACACACACACACACATGCTCGCTCTCAGGCACACACACACACACACACGCACTCGCTCTCAGGCACACACACACACACACACACGCTCGCTCTCAGGCACACACACACACACACGCTCGCTCTCAGGCACACACACACACACACGCTCGCTCTCAGGCACACACACACACACACACGCACTCGCTCTCAGGCACACACACACACACACACACGCTCGCTCTTAGGCACACACACACACACACACGCTCGCTCTCAGGCACACACACACACACACACACACACGCTCGCTCTCAGGCACACACACACACACACACGCTCGCTCTCAGGCACACACACACACACACGCTCGCTCTTAGGCACACACACACACACACACACTCGCTCTCAGGCACACACACACACACACACGCTCGCTCTTAGGCACACACACACACACACACGCTCGCTCTCAGGCACACACACACACACACACACACGCTCGCTCTTAGGCACACACACACACACACACGCTCGCTCTCAGGCACACACACACACACACGCTCGCTCTTAGGCACACACACACACACACACGCTCGCTCTCAGGCACACACACACACGCTCGCTCTTAGGCACACACACACACACACACACACACGCTCGCTCTTAGGCACACACACACACACACACACACGCTCGCTCTTAGGCACACACACACACACACACACTCGCTCTCAGGCACACACACACACACACACACACACGCTCTCAGGCACACACACACACACACACACACTCGCTCTCAGGCACACACACACACACACACACACGCTCGCTCTCAGGCACACACACACACACACGCTCGCTCTTAGGCACACACACACACACACACACGCTCGCTCTCAGGCACACACACACACACACACGCTCGCTCTTAGGCACACACACACACACACACACGCTCGCTCTCAGGCACACACACACACACACACGCTCGCTCTTAGGCACACACACACACACACACACACACGCTCGCTCTTAGGCACACACACACACACACACACACGCTCGCTCTTAGGCACACACACACACACACACACTCGCTCTCAGGCACACACACACACACACACGCTCGCTCTTAGGCACACACACACACACACACGCTCGCTCTCAGGCACACACACACACACACACGCTCGCTCTTAGGCACACACACACACACACACACACA